>NW_005871113.1:4251820-4281600 GCF_000147115.1 Myotis lucifugus
AAGTTCCATTTTAATTTTGAGGAAACTCCATACTGTTCTCCACAGTGACTGCACCAGTCTGCATTCCCACCATGGACTCATTTTTCTGTCGAAGCTACTTTTTGTTTCAGTGTTTGGTGGCCATTCCACGTGATTTCCTTTTAATTAACTCCAGAAATTTGTATAACACTTTAGCATACGTGTCAAACTTCTCCAAATACAAACATATCCTATGGAGCGCCCTCACCACCCCATTTCCTCAGCAATTCCCGCTTGACGGGGACTGGGAACGCAGGAGCGCTTCAGAGTGAGTGGCCTGAGAGGCAGAGACCCCTTAACCACTGCCCAGCATCCAGGTTTCAGCCCGAGGAAAGGAGGTGTGGCTGAGAGAGAGCTGTCTGAGGATTGACTGAGCTAGTTCTCCAAAAAAGGCCAGGGGGAGAGAGAACCTGGGGGAAGAGGTCTCGTGCCCTCATCCCCTTCCTGGGTCTAATCCTCTCAGGGAAGGTCTCTTTCTGACAGAGGTGGTCGTATCAGGCTTTGGTGCCACCAGGCAGGATCACCCGAAACCAGAGTATGGTGGTAATCTTGGAGGTTGCCTGCCCAGTGGCCACATTGTCCTCAGGTAGAGGTTCGCCACATTGTCCTCAGGTAGAGGTTCTCAAAGTGTGGTCCCTGGGCCAGCAGCATCAGCATCATCTGGGAATGCACTAGACATGCAAACTCATAGACACAGACAACAGTGTGGGTTACCAGAGGGTGGGGGGAGACAGTTGAGGGTAAAGGGGACAAATATATGGTGAGGGAAGGAGATTTGACTTTGGGAGGTAAACACACAATGCAATATACAGATGATGTATTACAGAATTAAACACTCGAAACCTTTATCCTTTTATTAACCAACTAGGGGCCCAGTGCATGAATTCGTGCACCTTGAACTGTGGGCCACGAGGCTGCAGTGGGTACAGGGGCGGGTCTCGGCCCATCCTCTGCACCCCCTGCCTGGCCCCTTCCACTGTGGCCCCCAGTCCCCTGTCTGCTGGCAGCACCGCTCCTGCCGCTGCCACTCCCATGCATTGCTGGCACCGGCCCCACTTGCACCCCCTGCTGGCACGGAGCGATTGGGGCTGGCGCCAGCAGTTGGTCCGAGCAGGGCCAGCACCATCAGTGCGTGTGAGCAGCAGCTGCTGCCCCATCACCCCTCAGGAGCAGGGGGAGGTGGAGAAGCCCTCAGGGATGATCGGGCTGGCAGTCACCGCTTGCACCTGCTGCCTGCGCCGAGTGATCAGGACCGGCGCTAGGCGCCAGTAGAGGGTGTGAGCGGCAGTTCCAGTGCTCGCAGCGGGTGCGAGTGGGGCTGGTGCTGGCAGCAGGTGTGAGTGCCCGGCAGGACCGCAGCACACGGGAGCAAAGAATTTTCAGTAACCACCAGAGGCTCACCCCAATGACAGTGACCGGTGCCCCACCTTGATCTGGTGCCCCCGCTCACCTCCACCATCCCACCGTGGGCAATGTCTGCCATGTTCCACGCTCTGCCTTCTGCCGATGCCCACCATGGTCCACGCACACCCCCTTGTGGTCAGCACATGTCATAGCGACCGGTTGTTCAGTTGTTCTGCTGTTTGGTCTATTTGCATATTAGGGTTTTATATATATAGATGCCACCCAAATATATTTAATAAAATTTTTTAAAAAAGAAATGCACTCTGGCCGGAGGTGCTTAGTGGTTAGAGCGTTGGCCCACTCACCAAAGTGTCTCATGTTCGATTTCCAGTTAAGGGTTCCTAACAGGGTTGCAGGTTTGATCTCAGCCTGATTGGGGGGCAACACATCGATGTTTCTCACTTTCTCCCTTTCACTCTCTCTAAAATTCAATGGGGGAGCCCTAGCCGGTTTGGCTCAGTGGATAGAGCGTCAGCCTGCGAACTGAAAGGTCCCGGGTTCAATTCCAGTCAAGAGTACATGCCCGGGTTGCAGGCTCCATCCTCAGTGTGGGGCTTGCAGGAGGCAGCTGATCAATGATTCATCATTGATGTTTCTATCTCTCCCTCTCCCTTTCTGAAATCAATAAAAATGTATTTAAAATAATAATAAATAAAACAATGGGGGAAAAATATCCTTAAGTGAGGATTCAGAGAGAGAGAGAGAAAAGAAATGCAAATTCTCTATTCTGCCTCTAACCTGCTCAGTCAGAAACGTAAGGACGGCTTCCCAACAACTGGTGTTTGAATGATCGCTGTAGATGTTTCATTTGGATGCACTCTCAGGTTTGAGGCCCACTGCCCCACAGGAGCTGAGGAGAAGGGAGAAAAGAGGAAGCGCAGATAGTGTTCCTCTCTCCTAGACCCTCTCTGAGGACTGGCTAGGTTCCTGCTTGACATTCTTATCTCCATTTCTTTCATGGGTCTGAGCTGGTTTCAGCAGATTTCTGAAGTAAAGAGTTCTGAGTAATAAAGCATGTCAAAGAAAAAACCATGAGAGAAGTGAAGCTTTGAGGCGCCCATGCCGCCTGCTTCAGCATCTTCTCCTTTGGATACCCCCAAAGCCCCTGCCCTGGAAGCCTGGTGGTAACTAGTGCCCCCCACCCTCCTTTCTGGGCATAGAGACAGACCATGCCAACATGGTTTGTCACACTGTGTCCCTCAGAATTCAGCACCGCCCCCAAAATCAGATATGTGCACAGATATTTATGTACAAACATGTTCATCTCAGTATTATTTAATAGGACAAAAATGAGGGGGTAGGGAGCAACCAAATAGCTAATAGTGTAGGTCAAATAATTATGGCATCCCATACAATGGAATACTATGCAGCCTCTTGAAATAATGTTTTCATAAAACACTTAGTGTCAAGGGGGGAATGGTATCAGTTACTGTTAAGTGATAAAAGATGGATACAACATAGAATGTACAGAATAAATCCACATGTGTGCATAGGAAAGAGATTCTAGAGGCAAACACAGTGTTAACAGTGCTTATCATCTCTGGGTAATGGTATCACAGAGTGTTTTTATTTTTTTCTTTATGCCTTTGGTATTTCCCAATTTTCTTTATATTTGTTGTACTTCGTTTTCCACAATGAACATGTATTATGTATTACTTTCACAAATAGAAAAAATGCAATAATGTCGTATAAACTTGGGTTGGTCATTTTACCCTCCAAGGCTCAGTTTCTTGTACCTTCATGGCACCCCCACTCAGTGTGGAAGGTGTGATTGTTGACAGCTCCTCCCCCACCCAAAAAGCTGTCCTCACTTAATCTCCACTTTCACCGTATTGTTTCCCAAGAATCCAATGGGTGTGGTGGCTGTTTCAGTTCTTTCGCATGCTCTGACCACCTCACTTTGACGACAGCAGTAACTAATTGAGATGTCACAATGGGAAAAGGCTCAAAGGTGACCATGCCAGACCCAGACCGCAAACAGGTCCAGCAAGAAAGGTCAAGAAGCAAGGCCAGAGCAGATCATTTATGCGCAGAGGTGATGGGGAGGGGTCCAGCTGCACCACGGGCTGGTCTGAGCTGGCCCTGGGGAGCTCCGCCATGTGCCCTGAGGACAGAGCAAGCTCTGGTGCCTGGCCTACAGGGGATACTCAAATATTTGTTGAGTGAAGGAATAAACGAATCTTCATCATAATTTCTGGCAATCAAGACCATAGGATGCCATCAGAGCCAGGGGTCTGGGCACAGACAAGCTTGCAGGGCAAAGGGGTTGTGGGGAGAGAGCTCAGCTGTGTACAGAGAAATGGCTTGGAACAATGGGGAACGCAGGGGCCATAGAATCCAACCCAGGTTTGTATCCCACCTCTACCCCTGGGTAATCTGGCAATTTACCTAACCTCTCAGCCTCACTTCCTGTCCAACTACCTGGGAATACCCACACACACACTTTGTGGGGTTTGTTTTCTGATGCTTCTGTGGGAAAACCTAAGGCATGTGAAGGACAGTTACAGATCTGCTCCATGGCCCAGCTGCAGCCTGACTGCAGATTAAGGCAGGAGCTGTACTGTGCCCTGCGCCAGTATCAGTGAGGCGAGGTAGGGCATGCGGCCGCTTGCCCAGGAAGTGGGCAGGTTGCTGGCATCAGGCACAGGCCCTCGTTGGCAAGGGAGGCCGCAGCCTATGCACTGCCTGGCTCCGAGGCTGGCAGGCTGTCCTGGAGGTAGATCCAGCAACTGAGAAGCTGGGAAGTGAAAGGGGGTTGCTTCAGAGGCCAAAAGGATAGGAAACAGGGTAAGGTGAGACTTGGGCTCCCAGTAGGATCCTCAGACAGAGGATGTAGGGGTGGTCTTCTCTTCTCCAGGGCGGCTTGGAATCGCTCCATGGTCACTCAGACCTCCTGTGCACACACCAATGTCTAAATGGCTCCCTAATGCCATACATAGCAATGACCCAAGGCCCCCAAAGCCAGGTCATCTTCAGAGATGAGAGGTACTCACCCCTATACACACATTCCTTCTCACACCCACTGGCTCTTTTTTCTGGAGCTTTCTTGTTGCCAAGCCCTATCCTTGCATCTTGAGTTTCTCCTTACTTGGAAGGTGCATCATGTTCATTCCACCAACCCTGTCATTCACACCTGCATCTTGGGCAAGATTCGCCAGCACAGCGCTCCCCACTCTCTCATGGCTGCCTTCTGACATAGTCACCTCTGTCGTGTGTCAGCCTGCACCAGACTATGAGCTTACTTGGCATGGGGATCGTGTCTTCTTCATTCTGTCCTTTGCAGATCTGACCACAGTGCCTGTCACGTGGCAGGTGCTCAACACTGCTGGGTGCAATCACGAGGGAAGGGGTGTGCCAGACACTGTGGATTGACCACTCAAAAGCCTTTCATCACCTTCTCCTCTGGCCTTCTTCAACTGGGGAGGTGGAAACAAATACTCAGTTTTCCCAGCTGCTCTTATAGCGAGGGGTCGCCTCGTGAAACAGTACTGGCCAATGCGATGTAAGTACAGGTCTTCGAGGAAAGGTTTTTTTCCTCAGAATAAAAGGTAAACCTCTTTAAGAGAAAGACTTTGACCCTTTTGCCCTTCCCTTTACTTCCTACCTGGAATGCAGACATGACGCCTGGGAATGTGATAGCCATCTTGCCACCATGAGGCAACAGGAAACAGAATGGCCAAGTGAAAAAAGAAAGTATCTTGGTTCTTGATGGTATCATTGTTGATCGTTATTACTAGGCTGGCCAACCTCTTGGTTTACTCGAGACTGAGGAGGTTTCCTGAAATGCAGCGCTTTTACAGCTAAAACAAGAATGATCCTGGGCAAAGCTGGGTCCTATCTAGTCACCCTATCCTGGGCCAGGACTGCTCGTTTCCAGAGACTTATTATATAGCGAGAAAAATAAGCCCCTATTTATCTCAGACGCTGTAGTCAGGTTTTTCTGTTACTTGTGGTTGAAAGTGTCCCTGTGGATGCACATGAAAAGTAGGTGTCTATAAAATTCAACAAATAGACATGCATAGAGTTGCAGGTCTCTGGTGCTCGCTGCCTTCACAGAAGTTACCCATTTAGGTCTCATGATGATTCTTCATGGTAGGTTTTGTTATGTCTATTTTACAGGTGGGAAAAACAGGCTTGAAGAAATTTAACCCAACGTGAATGTAAGTCCTGTACATTGATGCCATGCACTTTGCCCCAAAAGCCACTCTGGCTCACTTTCTTTTGACTCAGTATGTGATCCTTTAATGTCTAGGAATGGGCGTCATGCTTTTCAAATGAGTAAAGCTCCTGGGAGATGTAGTCATTGCCTTTGTTTTTATGATTTCTTTCTGGACAAGTGAAAAAATTCTGGTGATCTGATTTGTTTCTCCATCACTACTGTTAATGAATAAGGGAGTCTTTGTTTGCTTAGATTTAAATAATTTTTAACTTATTCTTGAATGATTCAAAAGATACAAGGGAGGATGTAGTAAAGTCTCCTTCCCACCCCTGTTGCTTTATAGGTGAATGTTAGGAAAACTTCCATTAGTTTTAAATTGATGGTTTTGAGCGTGGATAATAATGAGTTTGTATTCATCTTTTGTGATTACAAATACTTTCAGAGACACAGTCTCATTTTCTCTTCCCAGCTGAAAGGTGAACATGGAAGGTTAGCATGGTGGTGCGCGGGCAGGCTAAATAGCCATCTCAGATGGTGGATAAAGAAAAATTGAATTTATTTAAGGGAAGAGGATGGGGATGGGCTATCCAAGGGGAAGGGCTGCACAGCACCAGCCAAGGGGACTTTGGGTTGATGGCAGCACCCAGAGCCGGAGTTTCATCATCATAGGCAGTCACTGGTGGGAAAGGTGTCGCCAGTGGGTTTGGGAGCTGAGCTGGTGGGCTTGGAATGCGGAGGGAATGCAGGTGTGCGATCAGGTCCCTTCAGGACAGTTTCTGTTCCTTGTATGGTCTGACTCCTGGTGTCCAGCAAGTTTTTCCTGGCCTTTTGTTCTCCTCTAGTGGGAAGCTTACAAATGGCTATTAAGGATTGTATTGCCCTACAGTTCTAACACCAGCTGGTTGGGGACCTTTTCTTCAGACCTCCTGCATAGTCACAGATCTTCCTCACGTACCAATGTCCCCTGAGGCCAAGACTGCCCTCAGGCTCCCTTGCACCTTTTGTAAGCTATGTATCTGTGACCAAGGTCACATCCTGGCTTGTCTCCTGGAGCCTCCTGGGTACAGCTGCAGGCTCTTGACAGGTGCTCTGTATCACTCAACATGCGAGAACAGGCCTCTTCGGGAAGGTGCTGTTCATGGCCCCGCTGACCTACTCTTGCGCGTGTGTGGCATGGGAAATCCTCTTCAAACAACTTATCTGACTCATGTTTTCCAACACTTTGCATATTTTTTGACAGCTTGTCTCTTAGAAATAGTGTTTATGAAGAGTCTGTAATAACATGAGAAGATATTGTTATATTAATTGAAAAAGCATAATAAACTGATGAACAAAAATAGACCCAGAGACATAGAAGCATTGAACAGACCTTCAAACCTCAGAGGGACAGCAGGGGAGGGTGGGGGTGGAGGGTAAGAGATTAACCAAAAGACTTGTATGCATGCATATAAGCATAACCAATGGACACAGACAGTAGGGGGGTGAGAGCATGTGTGTGTGTGTTGGGGGAGCGGCTGGGGAGGGGTCAATGGGGAAAAAAGGAGACATATGTAATACTTTAAACAATAAAGAATTTAAGTTTTAAAAAAGAAAAAACAGTATACCTGTATGTATATATACCTACATCTACATATATATACATATATACATATCATATAATTTAGACTCTCAGAACAAAGCTTATATATAGTAAAATTTCTGGAAATAACTCATTATTTCCCCTCTCTCAGCCCATGGTATCTCTTCCCCAGATTTCCTCAACTCAGTTGGGACCCACTCAGTTTCCCAAGTCTTGGCATTCTCATCCTGACTCCTCCTCTAGTCCCATCACCAGCACCATCAGCCATGTGCCAATCCTGGCTGTCACTAAGTTTTGTCCATTCTCCCCCCTCAGCACTCTAATCTCTCTGCGTGTCTCCATCCCCATAGACCATGCCCCGAGTTCAGCCCCCACCATCTCATACCCAAGTTTCTGCAGCATCTTTAAAACTCTGCTGGCTTCTGAGTCTTGCTCTGCCTTGCTCCATCTCCACATTCCAGTCAGGCCCTGTTTCTTTAAACAAAAATGATAGTCCTACATGTAACACACCTCACTTAAAGGTCTAATTGTGTCCCACTGTCCTCTGGGAACCGCTTAAGTCCCTTCATGGCCTGTCTCCTGCTCACTTCTCCAGTGTCCTCTCATCCTGCCAGACTCTGCCCATCACCTGGTAGCTGTTGCCAAACCCTCGCCCTCTCTTGTCTCCAAGTCCTGTACAGCGTGTGCTTTGCACCTTCCCCTGGGTTAACTCCTACTGATCCTCAGGTCTCAGCCTCATGGAGTTTAAAGAAAGACGATTAATCTAAAAAATCAAGTTAGCTGAAGAGTGATGATGAGTTTCATCCTATTATATAGAAAACTCAGTCACTCCATCAATCATTCATTCATTAAAGAATAATTACTTCTGCTCAGATTTATTAGCCATAATACATCTAATGGCCCGGGGCATCATGGGTTCTAAGTGTCAGCCCATATGTCCTATAGCAGGACTCTCTTTTTGCGGAGTCATTCATTCAGTTAATCTGCATTTCCATCTTTCATTTGTGTTTATTCAACAAATGACTATGCAAAAGTTAAGCAGGGTCCTGATGTGGCAGAGGACGCAGGCTTAGGAACACACCATCATGAGGAAGTACTGCAGGGGTGCTTTACATGGCAGAAGTGAGATTGAACTGACAGGTGTTTTCAGGTAGATGGGGCAGGAAGAGATAGGGGACAAGAAAGCAAAGGAGGGAGATACTTTCCAGAAGAGGAAATAGCAGGTACAAAGATGCTATTACATTAGAGATGCGTTAACACCTGGCTTTACTAGGACCCAGGAAATGGGTGCAGAACCACTAGAAGCTGGGAGTCGGGGTGGGAATGGTGCTGGGAACCACGCATCCCCACACCCTACCTGCTGCTGGTACTTCATCCGCCACCGGAATAGAAACCCTTTCTCCTTCCTCCCGCTACAAGTTCTATCCATTCTTAAGGCCCACTCAAGGCCTACTTCCTTCATGAAGCCTTCTTGGACTATGCATTAAGGATACATAAATTTAGTGGGCACTAAATTCTATTCTGTTTTGTACATTGCCCTTCAAAGATTTCATAACAAATCTCATCTTCCTACCAATTGTAAATTCCATTAAAGTGGGAACTGATTTACACTGATTCTTAAATTCCTCTGGGCTCCAATTAGTGCTGCTCTGTGTATATTCATCATCGAAGCAACACTAGCCAGGCCAGGACTCTCTAAACGGGACAGCCTGAGGCAGTGCCGTGCTCCTAACCTCAAGCAGATTGATGAGTCCCAATACCTAACATCAGTCTTCACACATCACCTGCTACATATTGGGTCAGAGGATTGTGGTGAGGGTTGATTAGGTGAAGAAGAGATAATAATGTTACAAGAAATTTAAAGGGTTCCCATTAGAAACTCTAATTAACCTTTTAATTTACTATTTATTAATCTTTTATTCATGAGTGGTAAAAAAAAATTGTTGCCATAGGTGAAGTCTTAAACTTGTAGATAGAAAAACCAAGCCTTTGTTCCATCCCTACCATGTATTAGCCTTATGACCTTGGACAAATTATCTATGCACTCTTAAGCCTCAGTTTTCCCCATCTTTAAAGTGGGAATAATACCTCACAAGGTTATAAGATATTATAAGGATTAAATGTGGTAATGGATGTGAACTTGATTGGTAATATGTGAAGTGTCATTTAAAAATCAGAGAGCACTTTAATCTTTATTATAAACTAAAGTTCTTTTCCTTTTGTTTTCTAGAATTCAGAATCCAGGCATGAACTCTCCACAAGGAGGTAAGTGAACTGTACTTGGGTTAAGGAGAGAGTGTCTCTCCTCTCATATCCAGGAGATGTACCATAACCACCTTCTCAGGTGGCTGTAGATGTAGGAATAGTCATGTCTGCCTTACTCCGGATGGCGGGTCCTCAGGACATGTGTGGGCCATGCCATGTAAGGAACCGTGCTCAGTGCCCCAGTGGACAAGCACCACTGAGGAGCTGCTCAGGCTCGGCTGTGGGAATATTAGCTTTTCCAGGGAGAATTCTCTGTTCCAGGCTGTCTTCTTTAGAACTGGAGTTCTGCTTAGATTTGTCAGGGAAGGTGGTTGAGCAATGCAAATAGCAAAACTAAACCTCAAACCAAAGGCCCTATAAAAGAAGGGGAGGAGGGGACCCTGGAAGGAGAGAGAGTCAAGTCTACATAGCGGGCACCAATCTAACCTGCAGTCAGAGGCCTGGACTCCAAGACTGTCTCTGAATTGGCTGTGACGTTGGGAACTCTCAGAGCCTGTAAATGGGTATGACGATGCCTATCTTTTGGTGTTACTTAAGGATTAAATTTGCATGAATTTTACACAATGGGTGATGCCATGCGATTATGAACTGACTATAAATTCATCTGCCTAAAGTAATCGTTCAGAATAATCCAAGCGAACTGTGTGTCTCTGGGTGGCCACAAGGTTGTTCATTAAGGGGCCTTAAATGGGTTTCTCAGAAGGACCCCAAGGTCCTGCAGAAGAGGGGTGTGTCATGAAAGCCACTTGGTTTCCACAGGTAACCAAAGGCCACCCCCAGGTGGTTTGCTGTTGCTTCCTGTGCACGGCCCCCGGCGGGGGCGGGGGGGGGGGGAGGGACACAGCTACCCCCTCATGCCTTCCTGCATGCACTCCATGCTTTATTTACGGTTCTCAAGGCTCTTCCACTTGCCCCATCTTTTTTATTCTCCCAATAACCCTGTTAGGTTAGCAGAGCTGATAAACCCTCTTTTCACCCACATACTCCTTTAATGGATGACTTGCCTGAGACCACAAAGCTAAGTAGAATAGTGTCATCAGGTCTGTGGCCTCTGCAGCCTGGAACCCCCAGTTGGAGGGTCAGCTGTGACTTGAGCACAGGTTTCTAACAGCCTTGCTCTGCCCATAGCCCAGGCCATGAGCCCAACTTAACAAAAGCCCCATGAGCCGCAGCTTTGGGGATAAACAGACCCTCCATTAACAAAATTCCCTGGCAACTCTGCCTAGACCTGGACACCTGCTTCTACCCATAGGTTTTATTTTCTTCATTTGTTTTCAAGGGGACCCGTAGGCACTTGCTCGCCCCGCTTTGGTCTTCCCCGATGTGTGTAGTTGGGGAGTGTCTGTGGGCCCCACTCGCTCGGTGATGAATGGGCTTCCTGGGCGGTGCAGTGACCTGCCAGCGCACCAGCCACTCCTGCGCTCCGTTGTGCTCTCCTGTGTGTCACATTGCTTGGCAGCCTTTCCCGGAAGCAGCGGCTTTTGTTCATGCCATTGTCCTGTCAACTGGCTACAGTTTCGTGTGGCTGCCAGGTTGCTTGTCCTTTTGCGTCATCCTGTCCCACTTCCTCCTCCTGCAGCTAACAGTCCATCATCCCAGATTTTTCAGGGAAGATCAGGGTGTGCGTGTGTGAAGTTCCTACATCTTCCCCCCTAAAGCAGCTTTGGGATTATCACGTGGACAATGGAAACTGCTGCTGGTTTGGGGGAGGGGGGGCGCTCCTTGGACTTCCCCGGTTCCTGCTGGTGCAGAGAAGGGACCATGTGTGGCAGATATTGGCCCAGGCACTCTGAGCTGTATAGCAGGGGTGGCGGGAAGGAGTGTGGCGTTCAGGCATTCATTGCTTCTACTCATTTTGACTGAGCACTTACTATGTACCAGGTACTGTTCTGGACCCTGGGAATGAAGCAGTAAACAAGCCCTGGCTGGTGTGGCTCCGTTGGTTGGGCATCATCCCATGCACTGAAAGGCTGCCAGTTCGATTCCCAGTCAGGACATATTCCCAGGTTGTGGGCTCTATTCCTGATGTGGGGCATGCAGGAGGCAGCCATTCCATGTTTCACTGTCATATCAATGCTAATCTCTCTCTCTTTCTCTCTCTCCCCCTTACTCCTTCCCTCCCTCCCTCCCTCCCTCCCTCCCTGCCTCCCTCTCCCTTCCTTGCTCTCTCAAAATCAATTTAAAAATCTTTTAAAAAATAACAAAGCAGTGAACAATACAAATGAAAAGCCCTGCCTTATGGGGCTGACATTTTTTAAGCTGGAAGAGGAGTGAGGAGAAGAGACAGGTAAACTAAATAAAATTAAGAACAAGTACGTTAAAAGATGCTATGGCGCAAATAAAACGGAAGAACCTGGTCATAGGGGATGATCATCGAAGTGCCCGCTCAGGACCTAGCACAGGGTAGGTCCCTGGACACCTATCCTGTGTGACTCCCAAACCCCCAGCCACAGTAGGTGTGGGCCACTAGGATGGAAAAGTCCTTAGAGTCACTCACCAACCCTGATGGCAGTGGTATCCCCCATGAGCCAGATTCCACCCAAAGCCACCCCCTTCTCCAACCCTGACAGAAAGTCCTCCTCTCCCATAATTTTTCTTCCTCCCTCCCCCAAATAAAGAAAGATAGCCTGAACCCAGCCATTCAGACCTGCACAGTCCAGTGGGGAGACCAACTGGCAAACAGATGATGACAGTAGGGAGATGAATGACCCACAGGACCTGTGCAGGGACTGTGGGAGCATGGGCGGGGGGGCGGGGGGCGCAAGCAGATTTTTGTAGGAGCCTGTCCTGTGCATTGTGGGATGATGAGCAGCATCCCAGGCCTTGACCCGCTAGATGCCCGTGGTACCTCAATCCAAAATTAGGGCAACTAAAAATATCTCCAGCCGTTGCCAATGTCCCCTTTTACAAATTGCTCTTCAATTGAGAATCACTGATTTACCTCAATGTCACTCAACTTACTTGACCAAGACCCACCTTTTATTGGAGGGGGAGGGGGCATCTATTAACACTGCACATAACCTGTGTTATTCTGAGCATTCTGGGAAGCACTGTTTCTGGATCAAGCCCATGTTCCCTACCGCAGAGTCCAGGGCCTTAGGATCTGGGCCCTGCCTGGCCCTCTAGCCATACCTCATACCTCATAGCTCCTACTTTTTGCCCCAGTAAAGCCCAAAGTTTGTATTTGCTCATATACACTCTACATGTTATGTCCTGGGCCTTTGCTCAGGCTGCTCCCACTGCCTGGAATGTCCTTCCCACCTGATCTCACCTGGCTCACGGATTCATCCTTCAAGGTTCCATTTGGGTACCATCTCCTACAGGAAACTTCCCTTGAAGCCCAGACAGGGCTGAGCAGCTCACTTTGAACTCTCCAGGCCTGCAGTCAGTGAGTTTGGAGTGATGGGCCCATTTCTTCCACTTAACTCACGAGGCAGAGACTCTGTTTTTTTATCTTGAGAATCTGGCTGAGTGTCTGACACAGAGTCGGTGCTCAGTAAAGGTCAAAATGAACTGACAAGTGAATAGAACAAAAAAGGTGGGTGAGAGAAAGGGAGCTGAGGACAAGAGAACTCAAGCTTAGAGGAGGAAAGACCCAGGGGGAATATTCTTCTTACAACACAGGAAGGGGTGATTAAGCTGCCAGCCCCTCATTCCTTTTTCTCCTGCAGGCTAAATACTTCAATTGCCTTAACCTTACGTCCATCTCATTTTCCAGCCTCTAATCATCTTGGCCATTCACATCCCTCCATGCCTTCTCCACATCTTCCAGAGGCGGTGTCTGTTCGTACGGTGGTGTGTTCAGAGCAGCAGGAACACAGCCTGTGTCCCCAGAGCATTTTCTATTTAATTAGCTTGAGATTCCACAGTTCTCTGAGCCTCTCCACCCCCTGGCCTGGCTGGGAGAGGAGCCTGCCTCCAGGCGCTGGCAGATTACTTTCAGAGAGAGGTGAGTGGAGAGAATTAAATTGGTGACTATGCTAATTATTTCCTTTTCTGTGTCAGGGACTGCTCCACAGGGAAGCCAGGCTTCTGGGGCTGGGAGGAGGACAGGAAGGCAGTGTGGAATTTGGAGGGGGAAGCCCAGGTGTCCAGGCCTGGAGAGGCTCAGTGCTCTGAGCTGGGGTGTGGAATGTCTGCCCTAGAGGAGGCATCTGGCAGAGTTAGCTCCTTCAGCTGTGCTGGGGCGGGGTTGGGGTACAGGGCCTATGAACGTTCTCCGCTCTCACATCTACACAGTCCTGGGAAGGGGACATCCTCTTGGACAGATGGTGAAGCTGAGAGGAAACAACCCTTATGTGGAAGGACAGTGCAAGGTCAGCCAAGGAGTGAACGCCCAGCAAGTAGAAAGAAGGTCATTCCAGCCTACGTCTGTAATCCCAGTGCAGACAATTTCTATTGCCCCGCACCTCCTTCTCATGGAGATCTCAGGATATCAGTGACAGCCCAGGAGGCAGTGGTGGGGACCGAAGCCCTTTGGCAGCCCTGACATAGTATGGTACAAGCCTGGCATATGGTCGGGCAACGTTGGAATGCCCAACTGTGGCACCCCTGGCCAGCCTGTTGGTCTCTCTAGTTCAGGCTTGAACCTATGCTTTCTGGAGTCCTTACAGGTTCCCTGTGCCCAGCCTGCTTGCTTCGCCTTCACCTCACCTCCCACGTGGCAGCCACCTGTGAGGGAGCCATCTGGACCCCCCTTCAACAGCCCAGCAAATTCCTGTCACACTGGCTTCTGTTTATCATTGGGCTGGCGGGTTTTCATCCGTCATTCCATCATCTGTCAGTCTCTCAGTGGTCAAATGTCTGTTGAGGCCCAGGAACTTTTCTGGGTGGTAGAGATACCAAGGGGGAGGGGTGGAGCTCCTGCTCTCGAGCAGATTGCCCCATCCTCACGGGGCGAGGTGGGCTGGGGCAAGTTTAGTGCAGGGGACACAGAGGACCTGGGGGGCTCTAGGGCCTGCCTTGCTCTTCACTGAAGTCCAACGTCATTGAAGACACACACAGGTAGCTTTGAGGTGGGCAATTCTGAGGAGCCTGCTGCCATCTCTGCCCCTCCCCCCGGTACATACACAGACTCTAAGATACTTAGCAAAAGGCCTGGGAGGCTCCTGAAGGAACATAGGGCCTGTCATTTATCCTGGATGTGGTTTCCAAAACTGATTGTTCTGGCTGTACTTTATGCCACATTGGTGGGAAGCAGTGGGTGGGAGATGAACAACAGGTGGACACTCAGGTACAGGCTGGCACAGGCTGGCCTCTCTGTGCCTTAGCTTCCTCTGTGAAGCAGGGATGCCCTAGGCCTGGTTCTCAGGAGTGTGTGTGGATTAAAGGAGACCACGATGTCAGCATGGAGGGCACCGAGCAAGGGCGAAGTCAATGGCAGCTCAGTCGCCTCAATGCACCCTCCACAGGAAGTCAGTCCTTTTCTGCCTTCTCGTCCCTACCTCCTTGGCGACTGTCCAGAGTCCAGAGAGTGACCTGCCTGGGAACGATGTGGTGACAGAGCTCCTTGGCCACCTCCGGAACCTCCTGCTGCCAGCTGGGCCTCGATCTTGGCTTCCCCTGGGAGCTGTTGTGATGGAGGATGAGTTCAGTTAGACCCATGTTCAAATCCTGATCCTGTCGCACCCCCAGTGGTGGCCTTGGGGAAGTCACTCAAACTCTCTCAGCCTCAGTTTCCACCCCTGTCCACTAGGGATAATAATCCCTCCCTGAAATGCTAGTTGAGAGGAAGTGATGTCATGTAGGAGAGGTCACCTTTCTTTATTCAAAAAGAAAAATGGCAGGACAGAGTGCCAACGGAGAGGACGACAGGAAACCAAGCCAGGGGTCACAGCTGAAGGGAGGCCTGTGGCACTTGAGGAGCAGCAATGCTAACAGCTGCACTTAGAGGGCTGGCTCCCTGGGCTCCATGCTGGAAGCTCTTCACTTAACGCACCTCCCGGGGCCTACAGAGTTAAGTGTTTTCCCTATTTCACAGGTGGTGAAAGGAGAGGCTACAGGGATTAAGGAACCTGCCTAAGGTGGCCCAGCTTGGAAGTAGCATAGTCAGGAGTCAATGTCCCACTCTCTGCCACTAAGGCTCCTTCGAAGTGTAGCCTGCTGGGGGTGGAGGGGCAGGGTCTGTCCCAGCTGGGCCTGTGGGGTTGAGCCACTGGGTCCCCCATCTGTAAAGTGGGCATACTCTTTCCAGTTCCCAAAGGGATGTGTGACATTGACTTAGTGGTCCTCAGACCTCTCCAGCCCAAGTGGGAAGAGTTTATAAACAGAGGATTACCTATTGGCACTGCTGCCTGGAGCCAGATCTCCTGCAATGCCAAATTCCTGGAGTGCTTCCGTGACAAGTGTGTTATTAGGAGGAAATTTATGATGCCTTATTCAGAGTGAGTCACCAAATCCCTGTGCTGAGAGGCAGGGGGAAGGGGCCTTCTGCAGAGACAGGCTTAACTTGGGAACCCTGCCCCCAGGTGTCCCACACCTGGATACCTCCCCAGGTTCCCACCTGAGGGTCAGTATTAACCAGTGATGAGGGTGGATGAGGGTGGAGAAGGGGAGGGAGGCAGCCTTCTGATAGGGGAAGATGGTGCCCTGTGGTGGAGTTGCATAGTCCTCAACTGGATGCAACAGGCTCCAGAATTCTCTCTCTGCTTGCCACAGAATTACCCAGGATGCTTTTGAGTTGGGTTCCAGGTCACTCCTTGGCTCCGCTCCAGGAGTTTTGTGCAACCCTCCTCAGGTCCGGGTCAGTCAACAAATGCTTCACAGAATTTGGGTGAAGCCTCTTCTCTCTGCCTTTGAGTCATGAGAGGAAGATGATGAAAAATTAAACTGAGACTTAGATCCAGTGTTGCAGCTCTGCTGGGCTTATTTCTTCCCCTTAAAAATGATATAACAGCTTGTCCATGAGTAAAAGCTCCAGCCTTAAAAGCTGACTCTTTGAGTCATAAATGTGACTGTTATCAGAAGAACCAGTGAGAGAAAATACCTGTCATGGAAGAGCAGGTGACTTCCTTAGACAGGTGTCACTGCTAGTTGCCAGATGAGGCCAACCCTTGCCTGTCTGCTCCTGGGTGCAGCGTGAGGGATTTCTTTGACAAGCCCCACCCAGAGGTTAGGATACAGCATACACACAGGGCTCAGGACACGGGGGCTTCCTGGCAGACATTGGAAATTCCCATAGCATGAACACAGTGAAAACCAGCTCACTTCACTGCTGGTCAATTCTCTAGTCACCCACTTTTGCAAACAGCTAGGCCAGCCAGGATATGCAAAGGCAGGCCTCTGGGCAGCCAAAAGGGAATCCATGGTGTCATTCATGGTGAAGCTCACCCCTCTCCCCAACAGGACAGCTCTTCTGGCTCTTTTGCATGTCCTCTTGACCTACTTTATTCATAATTCAAACATGATATTTCCCAACCCAAACATTAGAAGCACACATGCTGGAAGGGTGGGAGAGCCTCTAGCACTCAGATGTTCAATATTTGGAGGGTTTGTGACCTCTCTGAGGATTTGATGAAAGCTGTAAACTGTAGCCCCAGAAAAATGCATATTCACCCATGTGCTCCAAGCAATATTGGGCAGTTCTGAGCCCCCTGAGGCTCACCCAGAGAGCCCAGGTTAAGAACCACAGCTGTGCAGATAGGCACACCTGTGAGCTGACCGCCCGAACCCTAGAGAGCAGACAAGGTGACTTGTATAGAGGAAGTGCCTCTGTGCCTAACAGGCAGTGTTGTCATCACAGTGGCCCAGGCAGAGCCAGCTGAGCTTGGTGCCTCCACCTAACACTTACAGTGTGGCATGCCAGGCACTCTTCTAGGTTTTCATTTATTGGATTCTTACTACATGATCCATCAAATGTGAAGAACAAGTGAAAACATTTTCAGACATGCAGGACTCAAAAACTGTGCCTGTCATGAAAGATGAAGCCATGGCATCTAGAGCAAGGGCTCCAGCAAAGGGAAGTCTCAGGGGCCCAGAGCAGGGAGCCAGCCCCACCTGAAGCAGTGGGGGAACACAGGGATGGGGCTGGATGTTATGGCCTGGTGAGTTGTGGGAAAAGTATTGCTGGGCCTTTGATAGATCCATGAAAGGAAATGGGGGGGATACAGTAAGTAGAAGAAATTAAGAAACGGGAAGGAGGGAAGGGGGGTTATTATTTCAGGGGGAAAATGTATAAGAAATGAAATCTAGCCCAGCTGGCGTGGCTCAGTGGTTGTGTGTCAACCTATGAACCAGGGGGTCACAGTTCGATTCCTGGTCAGGGCACATGCCCGGGTTGTGGGCTCAATCCCCAGCAAGAGGCAGCTGATCAATGGTTCCCTCTCATCACTGATGTTTCTATCTCTCCCTTCCTCTCTAAAAAAATCAATACAAATATTTTTTTTTAAAAAAAGAAGAAATCTAGAGTAAAGAGCAGAAAAAGGCTGGTGCTGAGTCAGTGGCTTCTGGGAGCAGAGCAGAGGAATAGAGAGGGTTGGGCTGTGGGCCGCTGGCTTTTGCTATGTCTTTTCTAAATAGAAATCAAATAGGCATAGGTCACTTTAATAACATAAACATTCATTTTTATTCAAAAATAAAGCGTATGGGCTCTAGTGTCCAATTGCCTGTGTTCAAATCTCTCTTTATTCTCTTACTGATAGCAGGGCCTGGGCCAAGCCGCTGCCTTCCCGGGCCTCGGTTTCCTTGTCTGTCTTGTAAAACTGAGGTGAGGAATAAGCATAATCTCTGAAAGGGCTTGGCACAATATATATGCTCAATAAATGATAGCTATTATGATTTTTAAGATTTCTGAGAAACCCCGTGGTAGTGAGTGAAAGCACACTCCACCGCCCCCGGGTTTGGGAGAGTCGAGAAAGCCTGGGCAAATGTCACCCCTCGTGTTTGCCAGTAAGCGCTCCAGCTGTTGTTACGCTACTGCTATTCAGCGGGCTCCCACCCCTTCCCTTCTCTCTTGGTCATCAGCGATGTCACGGTCAGCTTTCAGAGTGGGTTAGGAGGAGCTGGGGTGCAGCCCAGAGCGGCTTTTCGCATAAAGGCCCAATTCATCCCCAGGGGCCTGCTCGTGGGCCTCCCTTCTGACACAGTCGTCCCACACAGCAAGTCGCCTCCAAGGAAGGGATCAGAAGCAGCTTCCAGATGGGGCATCCGAGCAGAGCTGGGAGAAGGCCGCTCCAGGCCCGGCTGTGGGCAGGCGGTGAGCACAGTGGTGCCAGGCAGAAAGGTCCTGCCCCAACCTGCCTGGGTCCTGGGCCCAGAGGCACCAACAGTGCTCTGCTGCCCTGCCCACCTAATGGGGCCTCAGAGGAGGGCCCAAGACTGAGCATGCTCACCCCGGGCCTAAATATATACACACATTTATTTAAGCAAACATACTGAATGCAGAAAACTCGGAGATACTCTAACACCATAGTTAGCCATAGTTCTCTCTGAATGGTGGGATTTGAAGTGATTTTAATTTATTCATGCTTATCAGTATGTTTCCATTTTTGTATAGTGATTATACATTCCATTTGTATTTTTTAAATTTTATCTTTATTGTTGAAAGTATTACAGATGTCTCCTTTTTTTCTCCCATTGACTCCCCCCTCCTCCCCACTCCCGTCCCCTCCCCAGACCTTCACCCCACTATTGTCTGTGTCCATGGGTTGTGCATATAAGTTTTTTAGTTGATCTCTTCTCTCCCCACCCCATTTTCCTCTGAGGATCCTCAGTCTGTTGCATGCTTCCATGTTTCTGGATCTATTTTTTTGTCAGTTTATTTTGTTCATTAGAATCCACATATAAGTAAGATCATGTGATACTTGTCTTCCTCTGTCTTATTTCCCTTAGCATAATCCTCTCCAAGTCCCTCCATGTTGTCTCAAAGGATAAGAGATCCTTCTTTATTATAGCTATATAGTATTCCATTGTGTAAATGTACCACAGTTTTTTATCCATTCATCTACTGATGGGCACTTGGGCTGTTTCTGTATCTTAACTATTGTAAATAACCCTGCTATGAACATAGGGGTGCATATATTCTTTCTGATTGGTGTTTCAGGCTTCTTAGGATATATTCCTAGAAGTGGGATCAGTGCGTTAAGTGGCAGTTCCATTTTTAATTTTTTGAGGAAACTCCACACTGTTTTCCATAGTGGGTATACCAGTTTGCATTCCCACCAGCAGTGTACTAGGGTCCCCTTTTTTCCCACATCCTTCTCTCACTTATTGTTTGTTGATTTATTGATGGCAGGTGTGAAGTGGTACCTCATTGTCGTTTTAATTTGCATTTCTCTGATGACCAGTGCCATTGAGCATTTTTCCATATGTCTCTTGACCATTTGTATGTCCTCTTTAGAGAAGTGTCTATTTAGGTCTTCTGCCCGTTTTTTGATTGGGTTGTTTGTCTTCCTGATGTTGAGTTGTATCAATACTTTATGTATTTTCGCCCTAACCGGTTTGGCTGAGTGGATAGAGCGTCAGCCTGTGGACTCAAGGGTCCCAGGTTCGATTCCGGTCAAGGGCATGTACCTTGGTTGCGAGCACATCCCCAGTGGGGAGTGTGCAGGAGGCAGCTGATCGATGTTTCTCTCTCATTGATGTTTCTAACTCTCTATCCCTCTCCCTTCCTCTCTGTAAAAAATCAATAAAATATATTTTAAAAAAATACTTTATGTATTTTGGATATTAACCCCTTCTCAAATGTATCATTGGCAAATATGTTCTCCCACACAGTGGGTTCCCTTTTCACTTTAATCCTGATTTCTTTTGCTGTGCAGAAGCTTTTTATTTTGATGTAGTCCCATTTGTTTATTTTTTGCCTTTGTTTCTCTTGCCCTAGCTGTTTTAGCAATGAAAATTTTGCTAAATGTTATTTTGATATCTGATACCTATGTTTTCTTCAATGATTTTTATTACTTAATTTAAATGTTTTATCCATTTTGAGTTCATTCTTGTGTCTGGTTTAAACTGGTGGTCTATTTCCTTTTTTTTTTTTTTTACATGTAGCTGTCTAATTATCCCAACACCATTTATTAAAGAGGCTGTCTTTACTCCATTATATGCTCTTGCCTCCTTTATCAAATATTAATTGAGTGTAATGGCTTGGGTTGGTCTCTGGGTTCTCTGTTCTGCCCTTTGTGTTTTAAATTAACAAGAACAATAATAAAGAACAAGGGGATGACTCCCCTGAAAGGGGCGTGGGTAAGACAGGAGGGAAAGTTCCGTGGCCCCTAAAAGGCACAGATGACCTTCAGCCTGAGCAGGGAACATGTCAGTTGTCTGCCAGCCAGAATTCCTAGAATCCAGAGAACCCCCTTTGGGAGGGGAGCAGGCAAAGCAGAATGAGAAAAACCAGCTAATGCTTTGATGGCAGTGTATGCAGTGTGCACTTCTGTTTATCCTTTAATTCAGTTTATCCTCACAGCAACCTCATGAGATAGGCTCACATGGGAGACTGGGACCAAGAGGAGTGAAGCACTTGCCCAGGGAACTTGAACCCACATGTCCAATTCCAGGGTCTGGGCTGGGAACCAGCACACAAAATGGCAGGAGGAGTATAATCAGAGAGAGTGAGAAAAATGCTCCACTTCCAGGAAGTATCACTCTTTTCCTGAAGAGAAGCAACGTTTTATTTCCTGGGAGTCTTCAAAGTCACTGTTATCTTACTGGGTTCCCTCGTCCTGCTCCACCACCTGAGCCCCCAGTGAGAGAGCAAGGTCATAGCCATGAACCTAGAAATCAACCACTGCAGCCTGCATTCAAGGCTCCACAACTATCTATGGAGCATCCACCACCAGACACTTAAGTGCTTTCACATCACTGTCCATTTAGTCCTTACAAGTGCCCTGGGAGGTCACGTTGAAGCTCGTTCTTACTGTTTGTTTAGTGTTTCCTTTCCCCATCACGCTGTGAGTTCCAGGAGCGGGGCCTCATATCACCAGTGTTTAGACCGCTGTCCTGCACTTTGCTGGCTGCTGTACCTGACGATTTGGCCTCATTTTGCCAGTAAGAAACTGAGGCTCAGAGAAGTGAAGAAATGTGCTCAAGATCCCACAACAAATAAGAGCTGGAGCTGGGCTTGGAGTTTGGGTTCTGACCCAGGAACTGGGGCTCACTGACCCTCCTGGGGAGTCCTGTTTCATGGCCCAATATGTCACAAGAGAGATACACCCATGGCCACCTGGGAGCAGCCATCCCAGGGGGCAGCAGTTGGGCAAGGGAAGGGGAAGCTGGGCCATGAGAGGACAGAGCACACGTGAAGCCAAGAAGCAGAGTCACTGACAGGAGACAGCGTGGAGTATTGGTCAGGGGCTCAGGGGCAGATGTCCAAATTCTGGCCTTACTTAATAACCAAGTCACCCTTTGCAAGTTAATCTGAACTTCAGTTTCTCTTTTGTAAAATGAAGGCAATACCATATGGGGTGTAAGGCTGAACTGAATTATTACTTATAGAATACTTAGAAGAGCACCTGGCCTGTAATAGGGGGCTGGGAGTAAACAGCTCCAGGCTGGGCAATATCTATAAGATGGAGAGTCCATGCTTGAGGATTCAGCCACCTCACATTTCCTGTTACGGAGAGCGAGGACACTTGCAAGTACACTCAGCAGTGGACCACCATTAGCCAAGTGTCCTGTGTCAGCCTTTGCCACATAAAAATCCACCCCCAAATTTAATGGCTCAACACCCCCTTCCTTATTGCTCACAGTCCTGTGGGTCAGCAATCTACGCTGGGATCACCTGCGCCACTCTTCTGTTGGTATCACCTGGGGTAACTCCTGGGAGATCGCCTGGGGGCTCGTTGGTTGAGGTTATGCTTTCTCAACCTCAGAACCATTGATATTCGGGATGGGAAAATTCGTTGTCTTGTGCATTGTAAGATGTGTAGCAGCATCTCTAGCTTCTTTCCACTCGATTCCAGTAGCACCCCTTCCCCCCAGTTAGGACAACCAAAAATATCTCAACATGGGCAACTATTCCCAGGGAGGCACAATTGCCCTCTGGTGGAGAACCACTGGCCCAGGGGAGCTCGGCATAAGGATTTGTCTTTGCTCCTGCAGTCTCATATTCCAGGCTAACCCACTTCCTGATAGCAGAAAGGGCCCAGTAGCAAGAGAGAGCAAACCCCAAAGCACAGGTGCTTTTCAAACATCTGCCTGTGTCACATTTGCTGATGTTCCATTGGCCAAAGCAGAAGCCAAGTCTCCTTAATGGTTTCCCTGCTTCCACCCTTATGCCCTGCAGTCTATTATGAACCAACTCAGCAGCCAGAATATCCGTGAAGGGTCAGCAGAAGTCCCTCCTCAGCTCAGCCCTCCAATGGTGCCCATTCCATGTGGAACAGCGGCCCATGTTACCTCTCCCTCTGACTCCTAGTACTGGCTCCCTGCCCAATCCATGCCAGCCACAGTGGCCTCAAACACACCAGGTGCACTCCCACCTTGAGGCCTTGGCATTTGCATCTCTTCTGCTTAAGCTCCTCCCCCCCACTCCCCCCCCCCCCCCCAGGTATCTGCATGCTTGTTCCCTCTCCTTCTGGGCACAGCTTCATCCCATGTCTTCATGCAAATACCATCATTTCAGGAAGTCTTCCCTAACTTCCTTAATTAAAATTGCACTCCTCTCCATTTTCTGTTCCCTCCCTTTTACTTTATTTTTTTCCTTGATGCTTATCGCCATCAAACATATCTTATTTATTTAGTGTATTATTTTTTTGTCTACCCTGACTGAAGTGTAACTTCCCTAAGGATAGAAATTTTTATCAGACACATAGTAAGTACTCAATAAACATTTGCTAAATGAATGAATGAATAGGAGTACCCATGTCAACTTTTCCCATGAAAACCATTGTACTTAGCCAAAGAATGGAGAGCAAGAAAGTACATTAGATCAAGTTCAATTCCGCCTTCGGTTGAAGGACACTGAGGTCTCACAATGAAGAGGATGTCCCAGAACATCTCAGCACTTTGACGTTAGAGCTGGGCCTGGGCCTGGTTCTCCCCATGTCTCAGACAGAGCCTGTCCTCTGGTTCTCCTGCCGCCCACGGCCAGAGCTCGCTCCATCTGACAGCAATTTCCAGTCTCCTAAGCTGTTAAGTTAGAGCAAGGGACTCACAGGAAACAAAGAAATGAGGTATGGGGCAGGGGTATTTTTAGCCTCGTTGGTTCCTAAGTGCATACATATATAGAAATGTCTATAAGTATGGCTATATATAGGTATTAAATCAGGAAGCATGTGGAGTCGGGGGCCAGCTTTTCTGGGGGTGGCTGAGTGTGCCTGTTGCAACACGGACAGTTTCCAGCCAAGAGGGCTGGTTCCAAGGAAACTGGCTCTGCTGAGTCATCTGGAAGTCTCACCTCACATTGGCAGTTCAAAAAGAGTCTGGGGAGTTAGATCTCCTTTTTCTTCTCAGTCAGCCAGAAGCACGTGAAACTCCAAGGAAGGCCCACCCAGCCCAGTAACCGGCCAAGGCTTTTATGGTCAACATCTCTCCAGTGCCAGATTGCTCTCTTTGGGGGCAGATGGGAATTCTGAAGGGGGAGCCTGAGCAGAAACCAAAGATGACTCCTAGGATTTTGGTCTGAGCAACGGTGGGAGAATGAAGGGAGTAGAGTGGGGAATTTCTTAAAAAGGAAGACAGGAAGCCAGCTTCTGTCCAAATAAGATCTATAAGATGAGGCAAAAACAAAGATTAAAGAGACATGGTCCCTATCCTAGAACTCAGAGCCTGAGGGAGAGAGACGTAAACTAACAATACCAGTACAATGTGTGAAGTAGCTGCCCACGCACAGCTACAGGGGTGACTGGGGAAGTTGGACAAAAGAGGAAAGGCTTTTGTTCTGTTTTTCAAAATAATTTCAGACTTACATAAGTGTTGCAAAAATAGTACAAAGAATTCCCGAATACCCTTCACCTAGTTTCCCCAAATGTTAACATCCTATGAATTTACAGGACGGTCATCAAAACCAGGAAATTGACATTAGCTGCAAACCTCATTCAAATATCAATTGCCCCACTAATGTCTTCATCTGGGCCAGGAGCCAATCCAGGATCACATGTAGCATTTAGTTGTCATATTTTCTTAGTTCCTCCTGGTCTAAGGGGATAATTCCTGAATCTTACTCCTTCATGCTTGTATTTTGTAGAATGTCCCTCAATTTGGGTTTGGCTGGTATTTCCTCAGGCTGTGCATTTTGACCAGAACACCACAGAGGTGATATTGTGCCCTTCTCAACACATCCTATCAGGCAGTACCCAGAGCCAGTATATTGTAAGGTAGTGTCTGTCTGGTGTTCCCACTGTAAAGTTGCTCTTTTCCTCCTTTGCAATTCATCAGCATCTCATAGGGAAATACTTTGAGATTATATAAACATCCTTCTTCTCATGATGTTTTCATCCACAAATGTTTGTTTCCATGGATAATTCTTGCTTAAAACAATTATTACTGAGGGTGTTTGCCAAATGATGGTTTTCTATTTCCATTGTGCCTTCTAACATTTATTAATTGGAGTTCTGTTGTAAGAAAGAGCTGTGCCTTCTCCTTTATTTATTTATTCAAATATTTATATCAGCATGGACTCTTTGCTTATTTTATCCTTATACTATAAGTTATAATCTATTTCATTGTGTATTTTGTTACTCAAATTTGTCCACCAGGTCAGCCATTAAGTTGGCTCCTGTGTTTGGGAGGAAAGTTTTGAGCTGGGTCATAAATGAGGCAGAAGCTTCCAGGACCGAGAGAGTCCTGAGGGCGACCATGGGCTGTACACCCAAGCGCTCTCTGCAGATGCTCAGATGATTCAAAATTCAAAAATTTAAAAAGTTACACTGTAAGAAGTCTCCTTTCTGCTTCTGCCCTTTGGACATCCCTTCCCCAGAGGCAGCAGCCATGGTTCATGTCTTGTGCAGCTTTCCAGAGATAGTCCACCTTGGGTCGGCAAACTTTTTCTGAAAAGGGCCAGATTTAAATATTTTTGGCTTTGTAGGCCAGAGGCCTCTCTCACACGGCTCCACTCGGCCATCGGAGCAGGAACGCAGGCATAGATGATATAAATGAATGTATGTGGCTGCGTTCCAATAAAGTTTTATCTGTGGACACTGACATTTGAAGTTCATGTAATTTTCACATATCACAAAATATTATTCTTCATTTTTTCCAAACATTTAAAATTGTGAAAGCCATGTTTATCTCACAGGATGTACAGAAACATATTTTGATATACAAGGAGACCAAAATGTATTTAAAGTGTCCGTTGGTGGACTTTTAGCCTGGTGTCAGTCTTTCCGTCGCATGTAATGTCTCAGTGAGTAATCTTGCCATATGTCAGGTCACCTGCAGGTGATGCATCTGTAGGATAAACTTGGGGACGAGTTTGATCCAATCTGAACAACCTTAGTTCCCCACCTCCTTTCTCATCTCTTAAAAGTCTTCATCTTGCTCAGTAGCAGTCAGTTACCACCACGTGCACTGAGAGCTCCACAAACTCCAGCCCTGGCCAGTCTCTGCAGAGATGCTCCAGCCCTCTGTCCCCTTGGCCCTGCCCCAGGTAAGGTCCTCAAGTGTCTCTCCCTCCCAGTGAGTCCCCTGCCTTTACTCTCTCAGTGCTGTAGCCCATCCTCAGGGAGCCCCCAGAGGGAAGCAACAAAGTCACAAGTTTCACTCTGATGGTCCCCTGCTCATTTCACAGATCCGTGCAAGGAAGCCACACCCCTTAGAGTGGTGTTGAAAACCCCCACTGAAGAGGTCTGACCTTGCCCTACTGTTACTGTATGTATAAGACTTTTCCAACCCCAAATTAAGAAATCAGTATTTTAAACGTTTTGCTGGTTTTCCTCTTAAGGCCTTCTTCTTTTTTTTGGCACCTTAAGGAGTTGTTCTTCCTGTTTTCTCCACTGTCTGATCAAACACTCAGTGGGAGGAGGTCCAAATTGTCTCTCTGTAGCTCTATTTCCATGATCTTTTGCATAGCTGATTACATTCTGTTTTGAATTTTACTGAGTAAGACAATTGCTTACCGGTATTTATGTTTTTATTTTTTGACATCTTTATGGGCTCAGAACGCTCTGGTCCCTGTTGCATCTGTGCACTCTCCACCTGCACCTCCAATTACGGCACCAGCTGACGTCAGTAATAATAAGACTCATGATTGGAGGAAGCCTGTCTGACAAGGTCTGGGCAGCTAGCACTAGCGGGGGGCTCTCTCCTTAGCTGACTTCCAAGTATAAGACGCCCCTCGATTTTCAAGCTAACAATTTTAGAAAAAAAATAGTGTCTTATACACAGAAAAATACGGTACTTAGTGATTAAGAGAGCAAACCCTGGAGCCAGAGGGAACTGCATCCTGGCTCTTCTCAGAGTTTTGACATTGGGCAGATTTTTCCTTGGTGAAAGCTTAGTTTCCTGACCTGTAAAATGGGAAGAATAATAGTCCTTACTTTATAGGATTGTTGTGACTTAATTCACAGAAAGCATTTAGAACAGTAGCTGGCACATATTACATAGCCAGTGCATGCTGGCCATCATTTTTATGTTTAATTCAGTCATCGCTTTATCTCCCACTCTCAGCACCTGAGTTTCATGGCCTCAGGCTCCCAACGCTGTAGTGCTACTAGACTGTGACAGTTTGGAATCACTCCATGCCTGGTGACTGCTGTGTCCTGTTCCCACTGCTCCTTCACACTGGGCAAGCCCTCCCCACCCTGTCCCCTGGTTGAAATGCCACTCATTCCCAAAGCTCAGTTCAGATGCAGCACCAGTCACCTCCTCTGTTGTATTTCCCATCCCTCTCTACTTCTCTGATGGCCTTTCTGCAACCGCCCACACTTGTATGGGAATTATGTGTCTGTGCCATTCCTCAACCAGCTTGCCAACTCCCTGAGGCAAGGCCTGGGTCTTTTACATCCCCGAGTCTGCGCCCCCCCCCCCCAATCCCACCAGCACTTAGCATAGAAACGTGCATGTGGGAAGTGCACAGTAAGTAACTTTAAATGTAATTGCAAACTTGAGCTTGTTGGGGATGCAGAATTTGGTCATGTGAAGAAATGATTATGCTGCTCAAGGTAGAACTCACTCATTCCTTGGTCTAGAACCAATACACTTATGAACAGTATCGACTGAGTTTTCCCCAAACCAGGTCTGCTGGCTCCATCACACTCTTGGGTTAACAAATCCTACAGTCCTGCAAACTGTGTTTGCGTTGCAATCAGCATTCATCTGCCTTTCATTCCTTCTCTATGATAAATATCAGTGATGGAGAAGTAACTTGAATGCAAGACTTCATTAGCTTTGGGGTGCAGATATTCTATGTGAATCAGAACTTCTGCTCCTGGGAGTCTGAAAAATCTGGATTGTTAGGCTACTTTGCTTATGTCCAAAATCTCTGATACAATTGTGATCATATGTGTGACTCGATAGAGCTCAGAGAAGAGGGCAAGGCATCAACCCACATATCCGGATATAGGGATTACATTGGGCTACATGTAATAGAAATCTTAACTGGCTTTTCTTCCCTTGTGTAACATAAATCCTGAAGTCTGGGGGACCATGCCTTCAGTGTTCCAGTCTCCTGCTCATGTGCTTTGCCATACTTAGGATGTGACTTCCATCTACAAGATTGCCATGGGTCTTGGCATGGTCACTGTGACTCGACATCACATTCACATTCCAGACAAGAAAAAGGAATGAGAGTAAGGGACAAAAGGGCACAGTTGAGTCAGCTTTTGGAAAAGAGCTTTCTCGCCCTAGCCAGTTTGGCTCAGTGGATAGAACATCGATCTGCGGACTGAAGGGTCCCAGGTTTGATTCTGGTCAAGGGCACATACCTGTGTTGCAGGCTCAATCCCTGGCCCTGGTGGGGACTGTGTGGGAGGCAACCACTTGATATGTCTCTCTCACATCAATGTTTCTCTCTCTCTGTCTCTCCCCCTCCCCTCCACTCTCTCTAAAAACCAATGGAAAACTATCCTCAGGTGAGGGTTAACAAAAAAGAAAAGAGCTTTCTCTAAAGCCCATCCCAAAGATTGCCATTTACATCTCATTGGCCATGCCAGTGGTTCATGCTGGGCCTGGGAAATGTAGTTTCTCAGCAGGCACATTGCTGCCCCCAGAATAAAATTGGGATTCTGTTAGTAAAGAAAAAGCAGGGAGTAGGGATGGTGTGAGGAGTTAGCTGTCTCTGCCACAAGTTGGGACAATCAAGAAAGAATTCATGGAAGAAATGGGCCACAGCAGGATCAGATAGGAGCTTGCCACTTGCTGGGCACACAAGTACAGGTCGGGGAGGGAGGCCCACGTGTGAGGGAGCAGTTCCAGCTCCCCGGGTTAGAGATGAGGGAAACGAAACCTAAAGCTGTTCAGTAACTCACTCAGGGTCACAGCTGGTAGAGGGCAGCCCAGATTCAAACTCCAGAATCCAGCAGGCCACTTTCTCCCCGCCAGGCCCACCTCCCAGTCTCAGTGTGCGTATGTAGAGAGGGAGGAAAGAAGAGAGGTTCAGAGATGGGGAAGCCCTGGGTGTGTTTCCAGAACAGAACCCTGACAGAGCTCAGAAGGAAAAAGAAATAGAGATTTCCTGATTGCTCTGGGTGGTAATTTTTGAACACAGAGATATCGTATTTACTTATGGGCTACTTCCCAGAAGAATTTAATCTGTTTTACTTTTCTTTTTAAAAGCATTAACAAGAAATAAAAGCTGAAAATCAAATAGAAAACGGAAGAGACATGTTTGAGGTTAAGAGCAACTTTTGCTGGGGACAGGGCAAGGGAGAAGGTGGGAAGCTGGGAGGAGGGGCTGGGCAGGGGAGCAGGTGGGCCTCTCTGCAGACAACAGATCCCTCCTGCTCTGGCAGCAGCCAGCAGTCTGCCACCTGTCAGGAGCTGGGTGAAGGCCAGGCTTGTGAGGAGCATGGCTGGGGTGTTCTGAGTCCTGGGAACATTCTTGCCTTGGGTGGGGTGCCAGCAGGAAAGCTCTGGGTATCCTCTGCCTGGGGCAACATTCCTCCCCTGTGTGGCTCAAGAAGTGGAAGGGGCACTCCACTCCCCCCTCCTCCCACCTCGAGTGTCCCTAGCCCAGGGAAATCCTAGGGCCTCAGGTTTCCCCCCAGATTTGACAGCTCAGGGGGTTGGAGGGTATAGGGGGCTGTGGCCTTGGCCAAAAGCCCCCCCCCCCACGCGCCCCGAGGCAGGACCTGGGGCTGGAGGTTACCTGCTGATTTCATTAACATTCTATTATTGGTGTTGTCCTCATCTTGATAGGTAGGAGAAGCATTAACTAACTCTTGGAAATAAAGGAGGACAGGGTTGAGAGAGTGGCAGCGGAATGGCAGTTCAAAAGAAGAATGAACCCATTTCCTGACTCAATCAGGAAGGCAAGAAAGG
>NW_005871113.1:4281729-4286143 GCF_000147115.1 Myotis lucifugus
TGCTGCAGCCCACCTCTCTCTGGGGCCAACATGGAGGCCCAAGTGCGGACCCCATGGTGTGCTCAGCATGATTCTAAGTTCTCTGACAAATATACGAGAAGTAGAGTAAAAACCCGCTAACCCAACCATTGGGGAATTGTAGCAACTGAATTTTTTGGACGTTTGAAAATTTACCACCCCACACACTCTAAGCACTTTTTAAAAAATGTTAAATACTTTGGATTTAAATATTTTTAAAATGCACTGTGCTCATCCCTGGCTTCTTAGAGGCCATGAGCACTGTTTCATTGTGAACATCAACTGCTCTGCTGTCCTGTGATGTGAGGATGGCCCTGGAGGCTGTGGGGTGGAGGTGTCTGTTTGCTTCCACAATGTGTAGTCCCAGGTGCTGCTTTGTGTTTACATGTGCTTTTATACTTTTTCTAGATATTTCATCGCTGTCAGACTTTCCTGCGTTAATTTTCCCTGCTCTTTTAAAGCTTCCCTTCACTTTATTGCTTCCAGTCTGCTCTAAGTTTAGAGACCGGACATAAATGACTCATGTTTTATAGCCCCTCTTAGCCCAAAGAGGAATTAAGAGGACTATTCAAATTTATCAAGTTCTTATTATGTGATGGGTATTTTACCAGCTGTTTTGCAACCATTATTTCACTTTTCAAACTGTCCTGTGAGTTAGGAATTTTTAGCACCCCATTATAGAAGTGTAGGCTGGGGCTCAGAGAGTTTAAGCGACTTGCCCAAGGTCACACAGCCGCTGGTGAGTGGCAGGGCTAGAATTCAGATGTGGTGTGTCTAGCACAGGGACCACCTATGCCTCACTACTCTGGGTTTGTGGTAAATTTGCAGGCTGTTCCCTATTGCTTGTGACTGTTTTGGGCTGTGATAGTTTCATCTTTTCAAATAGAATGTAAGCCCCTTAAGGGCCGTGACCTGGCTACCCATTTATGTATACACCCACACCATTGCCCAGTGCCAGGATTCCAGGTGGGCAACAGTTGCTTTGCAAAGAGTGAGATCCTAGAAGAATGGAGGCAAGAGGATGGAATGAGCCCTTGACCCCATCACCTCATACCTCCCTCCCTGCTACCTAAAACCTTCAATCTACAACTGCTATTTGCTCAGGATTTGCCGAGCAGAATGCTTTGTCTGCAGAAAGCCCAAACCTTCCTTAAGTTAGACCAGTGGCTGCTGAAGCACCTGCCATTCGCCCTCGGGATTGGGAGGAAGGAGTGGTCGCTCAGGCAGCCCACCTCTCCCTGGGGGCCGACCTGGAGGTCAAGTGCGGATAAGACACCACGGAGACATAGCAGCGCAGGAGGGGAAGTCTAGTACTGAGTCCAGGATTTTTGCTAAAGAAATTCTAGAGCAGGTGCCTCAGAGGAAACTCACACGGAGCTTCTTTCCTGAAGGGAGAGAGTCTGAAATTGCGGTAGACCCGACTTTCCGCCAAAGCCAAAGGCAGGCCAGCATTCCCGCAGACTGGTTCTAAGTAACTCGCTCCGAGTCTTTGCTCTGTGACTAAGCCACTGAGGGAAAAACGGTGCCGTCACATGACTTACGGAGTTCATTGTGACAGGACTGTTTCTGTTTGTGTTTTGGTTCTCAGTCAGAAACTCTGAGCTCAATGGGGAACCCCCTCTACCCCATGTGACCAGAGCACATGGGCTGTGTACGTGGCCGCCGTTGTCTGCATGCCAGGCATGTCTTCGGGTGACATCATGCCCTCGCTGATTGCCCAGGTGTTTCACAGCCTTTCAGGGCTGACTCAGAATTTGCATTGTTTCTGATACTTGGCTCTTGATCTGTTTGTCTTTGGTTAACAGTAAATCTGGATTGGGGTCCAGGGAAGTTGTTGAGACAACCAGACAGCAAACATATATCACAGAGAGCTTAGCGGGACTTGGACCTGGGACTCCCAGCCCATCCCCGCCCCAGCAGCCATCTCAGGTTTTCTGGGCTCAGATCTGAGGCAGAGAGATCGCTGGTCCGGCCCCTTTTGCACTAGTCCTGCGACTTTCCTCAATTTGGAACCCCTTTGGACTGGCCTCGAGGCCCTGGGCAGCTCGAGGGCACCACTGAGCCTTATGCTTTACGCACCTGTTTCCTCAAGTCCCTTCTTCAGAGGAGCCAGCACTGGAGGACCGTGGATTCCTTCCTTCCCTCTGCTCTGGCCATTTGCTTCGAGTCAAGCTCAGCCTTTCCACTCTCCCTCGCACCTTGGGTCCATGAGCAAATCACTTCACAGACCTGTGGAGGGCCACGGCCGAGGGACTCTAGAGATCCCCCACCCGGTTACCTGATGGGAGGGGAGACCAAAGCTGGCAGGTGACTCCTTGACCCCCTTCACCCACCCACCACCTTCCAGCACACCTTCACCCCTCTGGCCTCAGTTGGCCTCTCTGCAAAGAGTGGGAAATAAGCCCCATTCTCCCAACTCCAGGATGAAGACTAGGACCAGCTTGGTTTGCGAAAGGGCACATTACCTTATTGCTCCGGAGGACCTCACACTTGGGCTTGCATCAGAACCCCCTGGAGGGCTGGGAAAGCTCGGGGGGGGGCTGGTCCTCCCCTCCTCCCCCAGGGTTTCCCATTCAGTAGGTCTGGGGTCAGGTCAGGTAGTTTGAGTTTCTAACAAGTATTCAGGAGCCACACTTTGAGAACCACTGCTCTCCCTCACAGAGCCCCGTGACACAGCTCTGGGGGTCACCCACAGGGAGTGAGAGGCAGAGTGTGCTGAGCCGGCTCCAACTGGCTCCTGACCGTTGGTAGCCTGAAATCAACCATAATGGGAGTATTTACACCTTGGAAACCAGCAAATGCTACAGCAAGAGTTTCCTCCTCAGAGAGCTGGTTGTTAAACATTTACCAGCACAGCCCTGGGTAAGAGGGTGGCCTTTCTCTTCCTTTTTGCTCTAGGACTGGGGTGTTGTGCCTTAAAAAACTGAACGGGAAAGCTCAGTCAGAACTCTCTGTGCCTCTGTTTCCTGGTCTGTACATCAAAAACAATAATAGCATCTACCTCACTGGGCCACAAGAATTAAATAGGAAAATACATGTGAATCACTTAGCAAAGTGCTCAGCATGGAGTAAGTGCTCAAAAATATTACCTATTGTCATGAAAATCCTTTGGGTTGTAGGGATCTATGTGTTTTCAACCTACAAGATTAGTACACAGTTCTTCTCTGGGGACTACCCCCCAATGCCCAGCAGGAGCCCTGGGTTTATACATCGGACACCCCTGACCACAGCAGCTTACACTGGACGTGCTGGGGTTCTCAGGGTCTCTGTCCTGGGTCACTCACAACCTCCGGGTCAGTGGGGAGCAGGCTCACCAGCAGCCAGAGGGACTGAGGAAGGGCTCAAAGAGAAGGGTGGAGCAGGTGGGCAGGGGCAGCATGGACGGGAGGTGCTGAGGACACCCTGTCTCTGAATCAGGGCTCCTCTGAGAGTTCTCCTGTGTCTGCCCTGGGCCTCCAGCTTTACAACCAATATCCTCTTGGCTTAAGTCAGATCAAGTTGACTTCTGTTAGTTGACACCTAAGTGTTCCACCTTACCCAGTACTTACTCCCCTCTTTGTATACCCCTATCTCTCCACCTGCCCCGGCACAGGCATGGGGTCCCTGCTTGCTGTGGGCCTTGGACAGGTCTCTGGCCTCTTCTTCAGTTTATTCAATGAATGTGAGCCTGGGCAAGAGAAAGCCTCCTCCAGAATTGTCCCCATTATCTGATAGAAATGAATTTTTCCTACATTAGCTACTCAGTATAATCACTCCCTGCTTAAGGCCCTTTGGCAAGTCCTTGTTGCTCTTGGATTGAATCCAAACTCCTTTCATGCACTGGAGGTGCTGCACGAGTCTCCCCTTGCCTCTCTCCAGCCTCTACTCCCTCCTCTTCCCATTCTCACTTGACTCTGAGGCATATGGACCTGCTGGCAGTTCCCCCAAGACCCTGTGTTCTTTCTGGATTCTCTACGTAGAATAAAATTTCCACCGCCAACAACCATTCTTGGGGCCTCCCTTGGCTGTCATTTCCCCAGCAGAGCCCCAGCTGCCCCTCTCTGTGCCTTGCAGCCTGCACATCTCCCTCCTGTCACAGCCCTTCCAATGGCTCCTTGGTCCTCTGCTGCACAAGTCCCCTGAGGGCAGGCAGAGGTCAGCCCCTCTGGTTTCCCCAGGACTCACATTGTAAGTGCTCAGTGAATGGTTAAATAATTTGTGGCTTGAGGAAAGTGGGCTCCTGAGGACCCCGACACTCATGGCTCTAGGGGCCACCATCACCATTGTGCATGGCGACCTCTGGGAAACCCAGTTTTCTGGAGAGAGGAAAGGGGGAAGAAGGGGGGAAGGCAGACCCCAGTGCCTCAGGTAGAGGTATAATGAGCTTGCACCCGGGCAGTTAGGTAGGAAGTGCTAA
>NW_005871113.1:4288573-4321617 GCF_000147115.1 Myotis lucifugus
AGGATGTGAGTCCTGTCTCCGAGGTTTGGAGTCTGAATTGCTGGGGATGCAGGGAGGATCCCATGTGAGAGACTCCCGCTCATCGGACGTTGGCCACAGTGTGACTATAGAGAATGGCTTTAATCCTGGAATATGTTTGTCACTTTAGGGAAGAGGAGACATCTGGGGAGAGGGGAGGGAGGGATGAGTCTGGAGGGGAACCTGTTTAATCTTAGGGAGGGTGGGACATTGTTGTCGGGACGTCTGAGCTGAGTGTCCTACACAGCAGGATCCAGTGTGCATTGAGGGACTGGGAGGGGGGACAGGAGAACCAGAAAGCGGCACTCAGAGAAGGCAGAGATGGCCAAGCCTATACGAGAATCCTAGCCCCTGCCCCAGCTGTCACTCAGGACCCCTCACCAGTGAGTGAACATGGCCACCCTCAGCTGGGCTGGCTGGGAATAGAGAGTTCTGGGTCACTCCATCAAACTCCACCCCTTCCAGACCCCCTCCCCACTCTCCTCCCTCACTGTTCCCCAGTGATTCCTGACTGTGCTGGGACCTGGCTGTACTGTCCCAGTGTGTGTCCTGTGCCCAGAGCTCTCTGAGCGTGGGGATCGGTGTCTCTCTTCATGTTGCCCACAGGGCCTAGGACAGGGCCCACATCGGAGGCGGGCACATCACATCATTTTCAGTCTCCTAAGCAGAAAGCACATTCGAGATCCATTTCTTCACAACAGGAATATTGGCCAGAATATGGTCACGCAGACTTGTGAATGCCCCAGACTTCCTGGTTCAGACATGCTCATTCAATCCAGGTGGTAGTGTAACTCCCCCTGGCTAGTTACCTAATCTGCAGATAGGTGAGGTGCTTGGAATTCAGAGTTCAGGGTCAGGAAAGGGTTGTTTTTACCTGGACCTACCTGTCCCGAGGTCCCATGTTACCCAATGTTTTCTAGTTCCTATGGCAACCAAATCACAGAGCCAGGATTTGTCTTTGTTCCAGGGGAAGAAAGGAAGGGCCTTGGTTTGAGGACTGACGTCTGTCCATGTCCATTAGCTGCACAGCTGAGTCACCCGCCACGGTCTCTTGTGTCCATGCAGTCACTTCCCTGTGGTCTGAGGCTCCCATAGGCCTTCCCTTTTTGGCAAGAGGCTGGTCCCCACTCTGCGTCCATCAGGAACTGTGGGTAACAGGGCACCCCTGGGCACTGCAGATGGCAAGCTGGCTGGGAAGGCAGGTTACTGAAGGGGGCACAGTCCTGTCTTCAGGGAGTGAGAACTTGTAGGGGGAGGGATGACATTCCCTGTCCTTTCGGAGGACACACTTATAGTCACAGTTTCTAGGGACACTTAGCTATTGACTTATGCTATGGCCTCAACCAAGTCACCTGACCTCTCTGAGCCTCAGTTCCCGTATGTACAAAATGGGGAGATTGTTACTAACTCATCAGCTTGTTATGGGAGAGAAATGAGATTGTGACAAAAAAAAGTCCTCGGCGCCGTACAGAGCTTTCTATGAAGCATTCAATAAATATGTACTTATAGTTATTGCAGATTGGCTAGACGCTGGTCACACATCTCTGGACCATCTGTCAGACAGTCGGGTGGCCATGATGGACATAGCCACCCCCATCTGCCACCACCAAGAATTGAAATAAGTAGCTTCAATTGCTCAGACACAGAAGGCAATAGAACAAGAGAGTCAGTGAATGGGTGAGCAAGGATGTAGGGACCAAGAGGCAGTGAGGCAGGCACCCCAGAGAGAAGGTGCCCAGGACACCCAGTGGGCTCCAGGCTTCGAAGGACTCCCGTGCTCTGAGGCTGTGCTGGCCAAGTGCCTCCCCTGGATAGCCAAGAGTTCTAGATAGAATTCCCCACTGGAGAGGGTGCTGATGGCAGGCATGGATCTCCAGCCCACTCGATGGCAGTATCCTCACCATGAATAGCTGAATTAGCACCGTGGTATTTACATTCCTGTTGTGATGTGAGTCACCCCAGAGCCCAGCTACCTCTGAGGCTTCTAACCAACTCAGGTGTGGAAACCCATCCCCTGCAATGTGATGACCACAGACAGGAACTACCCCCCCTCACCCCCCAGAGGAGCCCAACCTTCCCCAAGGGCATTCCCGTGAGACACCCACTCTGCAGTCATCTGACAACCCCTGAGGCATGTTCCATGCTGACTTCTGCTGGATGCTGTAGCCAGGCTGAGAGCTGCCTCCACTGGGCTGGCTCTAAGCAATGCTTTCAAACTGGGGTCGAGACCTTCAAGGGGGTCTTGGAGTCAGTTTAGTGGATGGAATAGCATTCTTTACAAGTAGAGTAGAATCTGGCGTTTCCAGAACTTGAGGACAGAGAGAATGGTGTGGAGAGGCTCAGACAGGAGCTGTGATCATCAGTAGAGGGAGGGGACCAGCCAGCTGGGATGTGGGGAATAAGTACCTACCCTCACCTCTCCCTTTCTCCCACCTCCTGCAGGGCTGCCCACTAGCTGAACCCCAGGGAAGCCTGAGGGCAGGGAGCCAGATGGGATGCATGCATGGAAGACATCCAGTACATAGTGTATGCACGGATGCAATGAAAAATACACAGTATTTCTTACTGTGAGCCTCAGTTAATGAAGTTTTAAAACCCTAGACACGTGTCTGGCACTAGAGTTACTGCCAGGAAAAAGCCCAGTGTGTCTGAATGGCCCCAGGTCAGGGTCAGCTCTTGAGGAGGGTTTTGGGTGTGATGCTAATGTGGGCGAGGAAACAGCTGTGCTGCTTCCAGCAGCAGCCACATTCTCCAGAGGCGCTCCTCGTGCAGGGAAGGGGGGGTCCATCTTCGCCCAGATGCCAGACAGCGGGCTGAGCACAGCCCACAGTGTCCACAGGCTGTGGTTGAGGTCAGGGGAGGGAGGGATGGAGCAGGAGAGTGGGCGGGAGAGAGGAACAAAGGGACCTGTGGTTGGTGACACCCACGAGCAGTTGCCTCAGCTCCTCAAGGACAAAGGGCAGAGTTCTATTTCTGACTCCGATGGGAGCAGGAGACAACAACGTCCTTGGTTTCCACAGGCTTGCGGTTGGCTCACACACCCTCGGGCTACGAGTACTTGTTCTGGACTCTCACAAAACCGGCTGGGCCTCGTTTCCACGGCCCACACTGCGGCTGAGCCCACCGCAGCCTGGTCACATGCTGGAGACCTCACGTCTTCCTAGGGGAGTATGACCCAGCTCCAGGGCTGAGTCTCCTGAACCTCAGACCGGCCACCACGAGCCCGGCTGCCACCCATCGTCAGACACCCAATCCAGAGCTCAGTGTGGAAGGGCAGCGCCCTTCCAAAGTCAGTCCCAGTTCCCAGAAGAGAGGCTCTTCCAGAAAGGAAGTAATATCCTCTAATGATTTTTAAAAAAAAGGATAATAATGCTCAGGATAACACAGTACTTTCCTTTGCCCTTGCTGTTTCCTCAGGCGATAAAGAACAACTCATAAGACTGAGTTCCTTTGGGTTTACTCATCTGTTAGAACTGAGGTGTTTACTTGGGAGTTAATAAGGTGGAGAGCATTTTGCCCTTTGAACCTTCCTCCAGAATATCTTCGTTTCAGCCACATTCCTGTCACTGGTAAGGGCCGGGACAGAGTCTCACAGACATGGTTCAACGTGGCTCCTAGACCAGTGATGGCGAACCTATGACACGCGTGTCAGAGGTGACACGCGAACTCTTTTCTTTGGTTGATTTTTCTTTGTTAAATGGCATTTAAATATATAAAATAAATATCAAAAATATAAGTCTTTGTTTTACTATAGTTGCAAAGATCAAAAATTTCTATATGTGACACGGCACCAGAGTTAAGTTAGGGTTTTTCAAAATGCTGACACGCCGAGCTCAAAAGGTTCGCCATCACTGTCCTAGACTGTGTCCTCCCCTCAGCCCAAACCAGCAGGTCTTGGCCAGACCCTTAAATTAGGTTCCCCAACCCAGTTCCAACATGTGTGTTGGTCCCTCACCTCCAAAAAGCAATTCTCAGGCACCAGCAGAGTATCTAAGAATTCAACTCAGTTCTGACTTTATCTACCCAGAGATAGCATCAGATTCCACGGGTTTAAGGGCTCAGTCCCCCAGGACTGCCCGCCCCTCCTCAGATACCAATCACAGCCTGGGTTGTTGTTTCCTGTGCTTCTGACCAGCTGCTTATAAATGAGAGGTTCCCGTGCTCTCTGCTATTAATGAGAGGTTCCCGTGCTCTCTGCTATTAATGAGAGGTTCCCGTGCTCTCTTCTATTAATTCTGTAGAACAGCTCACAGAACTCAGAGAAACATTTTACTTAAAAGATCACAGGTTTATTCACTGTGAACATAACTCAGGAACGGCCAGATGGAGGAGATGCATAGGCAAGGTCTGAGGGAGGGCGTGGCACTTCCATGGTCTCTGAGGGGGCCACTCGAGCCTCCCATGTGTTCACCAACCCAGAAGCCCAGTCCCCTTGGGTTTTCATGGAGGCTTCGTTACACAGGCATGATTGACTGAGTCATTGGCCACTGGCAGTTGACTCCACCTCCAGCCCTTCTCTCCTCCCAGGATGTCTGGGGGGCAGGCCTGAAAGTTCCAACCCTCTAATCATGTGGTTGGCTCCCTGGCAATCAGTCCCCACCATCAGGTTCAGGTCCAGAAGTCACCTCATTAACATGACACCTTTAGCACTCTCATCACTTAGGGAATTCCAGGGGTTTTAAAAGCTCTGTGCTGGGACCCTGGGAAGACCACATATATGTTTGTTATTATAAGTCATAAGATCACATCCCTGGTGTTAGATCCTGAAGTCAACCCCAAGGAAACGTCCTGCAATGTCATATTTTCCAAGCCAACCAAACAGAAAGTGGTTGCTTTCCTACGTTAATAGGATCAGTGTCTTCCCAAATGCTGTGCTCATCAATGTTGACCAACAACTTTTGGAAACCAGTGTGCCAGTGGCAGTGCCTGCTTAGCATCACCTACTGCTTCACTTATTCTCTGCTCTGCCAAGATCCACATAGTGTCAACTCCCTCTCTGTACCTTGCTCTTTCAGCCACACGTGATCTGTGGTTCACCATCTGCCTTGACAATTTGAGAGAGCTCTTGGAGGGCAATGGCTTTGCCTCATTCATTTCATTTGAGGAGGTAGAGGAGGGCTAAGCAGTCAGGGACGGGCCATGGCAGGGAGGGAGAGTGGAACGTTACAGGCGCTGGCAGAATGCAGCTTCCTGACTGTATCCTATTCCAAGAAAGAAAAAAACTGCAGAGAAAAACAAAGTAACCTAGAGTTGAACCCAGCTAGGTGGGAGTTGCTAAGGCAACCCAGCTGGGTGGAGACAATGATGTCACCTTGGACCTGAAGTGGCAGTACTCTAATCAGGTCTGTTTCACCAGTGGGAACTTGAGCTTTAAAATGTATGGATGTTGCTAAGTCAGAATTCTTTGAAAAAACCAATCAGAAGCCAACAAAACATATATCTACCCCTAGACCAAGAATCTTAACTGGAAACCTGCTTTGGGCCCCCTCCCTGCTGCTCCCTGCTGCAAGGAGTCAGTCTATCTCTCAATAAACTTTGTTTTCGCTTACCATCTTTGTCCTTGAACTCATTCTTCAATTTTGTGAGACAATGAACTGGGACCTGACTGGGAATTTTGGCATCAATTTTATCCCCATGGTCTGCACCAGTGCCTGGGATTTCAAAGGGGCTCCATAAAATATGTATGGAATGAAAGAATGCATTGAACATTCATTACAACCAAGTTTTCAGTGTGGAAAAAAATGAAGGACTAGCTATGACATTCAAAACTTGTATTCTTTTGGCAGTGAAAAACCTTGATTCCAAGAAAATCTAACCTAAGCCCCAAAATAAAAGAAAAGCAGCACACAAGTAATAATTCCAGGTTTAGCAAATAAAAATATGACATCTCATTAAATTTGAATATCAGACAAGCAATCTTAAAAGTATAAGTGTACCCCCATATTGCATGTTGTTTGCCTGACATTCAAATTTAACTGGGAGTTGTGTATTTTACCTGTCCTGGGCCTGTGCAGTCCCTTGTATGAACCGCTGTTTTAGGAAAGTCATGATTCACCCATTCTGTCTCCCTTCCCCTGTCTCTGGGGCTGCTCTCCTTCTGTCCAGGGCCAGCGACACTGCCTGGATCCCAGGTATCTGTGTGGGCCCCATGATGTGAGGAAAGGCTTGCTGCTAAAAATGGACTCAGTTTCCTGAAGCATCAGAGTTCTTAAGGGTCAAAATAACTTGATCGGCAGCCAACACTTAGGACAAACAGCTATGCCAGTTTGCACAACCATTTCAAGCCAAACAGGTTTCTTCACACATTGTTTTCACTTCCCTGACAGACTGCACCCTGTTCTGTGCAGCCTGGTTGTCCTGCTTCCTCCTCTTGCTCCCTGACCTTGTCCTTCTGGGGAACAACACATCTAAATCTTGATTCTGCTGGGTGATGCTGGTGGCCTCCGTGGGACCGATACAGAGACGATGGAGCAAATGCTACATCTCTCTTTACCCCCCCTCCCCCCCCCAAAAAAAAGAATGAAGGAGTTCGTTAGAGAATCAAGTGCACAAAATGAGCTCACTCTGGAGAAGGAGCAGGTCACCTCAGTGGAGGATGTCTGTTGGTTTTTGCTGGCCCACATTTGAGTCCCCTCCCTGGTTGGAGGTGGCCCACCAATGTGTGGTCCTAATGGGAGGCAGTCCTCTAGGCCCACCTGTGACCCAGGCTCAGCCCAGGGGATGCTTGCGGCTTTGTCTCTCAAGGGAGAAACGGGCAGTTAAAGATGACACAGCTGTAGCAGTGGGGTCAAGGGTCTAGTCATCATGACACCAGTAGCAGCACCTCTGCTGGCATCCTAACCAGACTGAGTGGCTGTGACTAGGGTCTCAGCTGCCTGGCCGCCCTTGGGTATGCCCTGCCCGTTTTCCTGAACCTGTTTGGCCAGGCTTCTAGTTAATTCTGCAAACCATGCAGCTCATTCTCAGCTTGAGTTAACCTGGGTGAGTTCTGCTGTTTGCAGAGGAGCGCTCACAGGTAAGAACTGCAGGCGGCAGGCCCCACCCTTGTACTCACTGCCTGGTGCCCTGGTCGGTGAGGAGACCCTAGTCAAAGATGTGACGACTCTGCTAAAGGACACTGCCAGGCTCCCCCAAACCTGTGGTGCTTTCTATAGACAACAGGCCCTAGTTCTCCCGGGTATGAAGTGTAAGTGCATGGCCAAGGAAGTGATGAGTGCTACTTTCTGGAAATGGCCTTAAGCCAGTTCATAAATCACCACAGTTTCTCTCCCCCCTTTCCCCACTTTGTCAGATGGTGGCTACTCAGTCAGCCTGGGGCAAGGACAAGTCATGGGAGAGCCCCAAACCAATCCAAGTGATCATTGGAAAGAGCGAGCAAGAAGGAAACTTGTTGTGTCAAGCCAGTGACAGGTTGGGGTTGTTTGTTACTGTAGCGGAACCTATCTTATTCCGACTGATGGCCAGGCACTGTCCTGGACCTCCTGAATCTGCATTTCTGAGTCGAGCTGAGGCATTTCCAGGTCCCACTTGTGATTTTGGTGGTCAGCTAGGTTAGGGAGCCCCCACTTTGTTCCACACTGATCCTGAGGGCTGTCCCTGACTAGCCTCATAATTGAGACTGTAGTGGGTTGAATGGTGGCCCCCAAGAAGATATGTCCACGTCCGAATCCCTGGAACCTGTGAGTGCTACATTATTTGGAAGAACATCTTTGTGGATGATCTTGGAAGAGGAGATTACCTTGGGTTACCCAATACAATAACAAGTGTCCTTATAAAAGTGACTCAGTGGGAGATTTGAGACAAAGAGACCCAGGGGAGAAGGCCATGTGAAGACGGAGGCAGAGACTGGCTGATGCCCGGGGAATACTGGCCTCCTCCAGAAGCCAGAGGAGGCAAGGACGGATTCTCCCCTGGAACCTCTGTGGAACATGTGGCCTGCTGACACCTTGATTTCAGACTGGTGGCTTCCAGAACTGTGAGAGCTGAACTTCTGTTGTTGTAAGCCACCAAGTCTGTGATGGTTTGTTAGAGCTGCCGTAGGACGCGAATAGACTCAGCGGATGGCAGGACCCCCAGCCAGGTCTACCCTCAGGAAGCTGCATCAGAAAGGGGTGTCCTGCCCAACCGGGCTGCCTGCTGTGATAGAAGAGAGGTTTGAGCAGAGTTCTGGAGGGATCAGTGACCTAGTAGAGAAGGAAGGGGAGGGTGTTTCAGAAAGGCTGGTAGGTATGGACACCAGGACAGGGACTGAGCAAGGAGTCTGGTCTCAAAGGAGCAGCAGAAGCTGTGCTGGGAGTGGTTGAATGGGATGGGAAGGCTGGTGGGCATGGCCTTGAAGCCAAGCTGGCATTTCTTCATACTGATGTTTATAAAGTCGGATTGATAATTTGAAAATTTCCTATAATTTTAAATTAGGCCATAGCAGTTAAATTCAAAAAATGTATCTATGCCCTGACCATACATACACAGGACACAAAATAGAAATTATGGATGGACTTATAAATTATTTTTCTTATTTTTTTATTGCAATTGCAGCTGCAAAACTTTAATAAACAAAAGAAACCCCAAATGAGAGGCTTGGCCATAATATGAAAATAATAAGGAGCTACTGAATGTTCTTGAGGAAAGGTGGGGTGGGGTGGGGTGGGGTGGGGAAGAGAAAAGGTGATGAAAATAATGGCTAAGGATGGTGGTTGGGCACAGCCCTGTGCATAAAGAGGAGTGAAGATGACGTGGCGGAGGCCAGGAGACCCGCAGGAGAGCTGTCAGCATTCCAGGGGTGAGGTGTGTGTGTGTGTGTGTGTGTGTGTAAGGACAGAGCCAGGTAACTCCCCAGCACCAGCTCAGCAGCCTCGGGTAGCTAGCTGTCCACCCACTGCTCACCTACACTCCACTGCCCCCTAGTGTCCAGATTGGGGAGGCCAGTCAAGCCTTTTCAGCTGCCTCCTTGGAAGTCACTGTGTGGGCACTGTGGGAACACGAGGAGCTCCTGGCTCTGCAGTCAGAGGAAGCTTCCCAGGGGATACGATGCTTCCGCTGAGCATGGCATTTCTCTACAGAGGAGCTGTGACAGGCAAGGCACCGGCAATGGCACAGGCAAAAGCATGATGGTTTGAGACTATATTGCATCATCAGGGCATGCAAGGTGTTTGGTAGGGCCTGAGAGGAGGGCTTGGAGGGCCTGGTGAGGCTGGAGAGAGGAGCTGAGGCTGTGCCTTGAGGGAGTTTCAAATGCATGGCAGGCAGTGGGAACCTCCTGAGGGTTTATGCAGGGTGGCAATAGAGGGATGAAGGGAGGTAGCATTATCAAATTTGCACTTTAAAAAGGTCATTCTCACAAAAGTATGGAATGTGGAACTGGATAGGGCTGGTGGGAGGGAGACCAGTTAGTCCAGTAAGTGAAGCCAAGGCCCTGAGCTAAGTGTTGTCCGTGGGATCATGGGATCGAGAGAAGAGAACTCATCCTATTTGTTCATTCAAGACGTGTGCTGGGGACAGCAGGTGATGCCAGAGTCACAGAGCTACACCCGGGACTCCAGACACCCACACTCCCCGCCTTATGCACAGAATGGAAGGAAGCTGCTGGCCTGGTAGCACGTTTTGAGCCCCAGAATCTTGATAACAACTCAGAGACCTAAATCAATACTCTGGGGGTGGGGTGTTTAGCAACACTTGGGGGTCTTTAACTCTGGGATTTGCAAAAATTTTGTGAGAGGACCGAAGGCATGCTGGGGGTTGAGAACTCTACATCTGAAGGCCTTTGCAGCCCTCCGATCCCACCCCTGTGCTTACTCCAGCCGCCCTACAGAACTGGAGAAGTGAGGGACCCTCGCCAGTTGAGAACGCTGCTGAGGGCGGAAGGGCCGTTAACTTGTGCTGTGAGATAGGCACAGTGAACAGGTGAGCCAGCGGAAATGTGACTTAGGTAATGACGGGTCTTCATACCTACTTGTTGGGTGCTATTGAGCCTGAGGACCACGCCCCCTCACTTTGGGTGAGAGTGTTTGAATCACACCTTACATCTCTCATGGTGTAGGGATCTTTGTTGCCCTATACCAGTGATGATGAACCTGTGACACGTGTGTCAGAGGTGACATGCGAACTCATTTTTTTGGTTGATTTTTCTTTGTTAAATGGCATTTAAATATATAAAATGAATATCAAAAATATGTCTTTGTTTTACTATGGTTGCAAATATCAAAACATTTCTATATGTGACACGACACCAGAGTTAAGTTAGGGTTTTTCAAAATGCTGACACGCCGAGCTCAAAAGGTTCGCCATCACTGCCCTATACTATAGGGCCTATAGCATTTCTGGGGTTTAACATCTCCCACCTCTTAGATGCCGCTTAATACCAGCTGCTCAATGCTTTATTCTGACCCTCACAGGCTAGAGTTAGAGCCTAATTTGTGTGGACAGGTCAGCAGCCTCTTGTTTAGCACCAACAATTGGCATATTGATTAGGTCACATCCCTAAGAACTAAACACAATTACTGTATGTCCCCATTTTACAGATGAGAAAGCTGAGGCATAGAGAGGCAATAGGACTCGCCCACAGTCACACAGCTGAGGTGATCGAACCAGGATTGGGAGGCTGACTCCCTAGGCTATGCTCTTAACCCCTTGCTATTCCCCCCTCTTTATGCTGGTCACCCAATGATGCCCAAAACCACTTTGGGGAGCATTTTACCTTTACCTGTCCTCTATCCCTTCACCAGCCTCACTCAATCTATTTCCCACTCCGTCGAAGGTCATGTGATGGCTAATTGAATCTCAGTGAAACATGAACTCTGAAGAGAGGCACCTCTGCCTTCTCCCCTGGAGCCTTCCCTTCGTGCTCAGAGTCCCAGTGCTTGCCACAGTGTCTGCATTTTTAGAAGGTTCATGGGTGTGGAATCCCCAGTAGGACTAATGGCAGGACACGGCCACTGATCTGGGTAAATTTGTATCAAAAGGGGAGTTGAGACAGATGAACTATTCAGTCTGTTCCTTTTCCTTGCTATCAGCATGGTCAGCTGGTGTTTTTGTGCGTGCGTGTGTGTGTGTGTGTGTGTGTGTGTGTATTTTTAACTGTGAGTTGGGAAATACTCTGCTACTTAGAGACGTGGGTCCCAGGAGCCTCCTCCTCCTCTTCTGTAGGTGGGAATGGCGTTAATCCCCAATATGTAAGTGTGTAGGTGTATCACTGAGAGGATATGAGAAGTAGTTTGGAAACAGCTAAACTAATGTTCTTTTTTTATGGTGGTTAATCCTCACCCGAGGATATTTTTTTTCATCAATTTTCTTAGAGTAGAAGAGAAGTGGGGGGGGGGAGAGAGAAAGAGAAAGAAACATTGACATGGGAAAGACACATCGGCTGATTGCCTCTCACACACACACCCCAGTGGGCAGGGATCCTGCAACCCAGGTACTGGGAACAGAACCTGCGACCCCTTTGTCTGAGGGCTGATGCTCTAACCACTGAGCAACCAGCCAGCGCTAAACTAGTGTTCTTATATTGTCATTACCATCCCTGGCGTAAGTGCACAACCCCTTTTCGTGCTAAGTATTTTATTAGCATTCACTACCATCTAAAATGATAAAACAAATCAGGAGATTCACAAAGGTTCCTGAAATCAGATACAGCTTCTGAGCAGGTGGCACTGAGAATTAGCCCAGGCATGGCAAGCGTGAGGATCTGCGTGGGAGGTGATGGAAGAGAGTTATCTTGGTTCAAAACCAGTGATGAAACAGGCCCTTGCATTGTTCTGCCTGCCTCGGGGCCCAGCCCATGTTCAGTCGTGGTGCTGCCATGACTGGAGGCCCAGCCTGAGACCTTCCTCCTCATAGCCAATTCTGGGGCAAGCCTTTGGTGATGTGGGCAGACCCAGTTCAGCCGTGGAGCAGGGTCGCTGGGTGCAAGACTACCCTTCAGGTTATATCAGCCGAGACAGGGGAAGGGGTCTCAAGCCAATACTCCCTTACATTTGAAGAGATTTTACAGGTTTGCAGTTAACTTCCCCTCATGCCTTTAATCCTCTCAGCAAATTCGCCCAATTATTATCCCATTGTTAACTGCATAGAAAAATAGAACTCAGAGTGATTTGCCTAAGGGCACACAGCCAGCTAATGGCCATGTTGGGACTAGACCCCAGATGCCGGAACCAGCATCTGACCCATCTCCCCAGGACATTTGTAGGCACAGTGTCCGGGGCTTGGGGCAGGAGCCAGGATAGGTCCTGGGCTAAGGCCAGTAGCTCAGTGGACCAGAGCCTGAGCCTGAAGACACATGGAAAATGTCTTAATGCGTTAAAGCGGTGTCCAGTGGCAGCATATAGGAATACGTCCTTCTTTTTTATAGTTTTCTGTATTGGTCAGAATTTTTGTATAAACAAGCTTTACATTTATAATTGGACAAAATAACCGCATTCCTCTGCCGGGGGTGGGATGGGTAGAATCTGTGCAGCATGTTAGAGCCCTTTGCCCCCAGCAGCTGCTCTTGTGGGCGGGTCTCTGGCCTTGTGAGACCTGTGCCCCCCAGGAATCTTCTTGATGATGGTTTCATGATTCCAGCCTCTGGCTCTCTTGGCTCAGTCGCAGCAGCCCTCCCGTGCTTCGTGCTTCGAGGGTTTCCCAGCCAACCTTTCCCCTCAGCTCCTTGGCAGAAGATGAGGGTCACGTGGCTGAGTGACTGGCATTTTCTGAATCATGGCATGGAGAGAAACAATACACGCAAAAGCAGCACACAGGGCCTCTGTTTCGAGCCTAGATAACAACGCAGCGTGCGAAGTGATTCATTCATCTGGGCCAAGGGCCGCGCAATGCTCATCTTCTCCAGTGACTAATGGGGCTTCTCAGATAGCGGGCAGTCTGGGCCCCACCCAGGCCCACTGTGGAGCCCAGCGGCCCTGCCCCCCAGATCGGTGTCTGGGGATGTTACAGACGGTAACTGGGGACAGAAGGAGAAAAAATAATTGTAAAAATGGAGGAAGGAACTAGGTAGAGAAGTGCAGGGACACTGTGGTCAGCCTCTAGTGAAAACCAGGAAACAGGCTCTGACGTCTCCACTCCACACCCAGAAACCAGGTACAGGAGACACATGCTCACGGATGTCAGAATGGACCCAAGAAATCATTAATGTGCTCATGGAGTCTTTACCAAGTGCAGGCACGGACTAAATCTTTGACATGTGCTGTCCCACTTCATCCTCCCAACAGCCCTATGAGAGCGTCAGTGAAGCCATTTTGTGGATGAGAAAATTCTGCACAGAAGCATAAAGTAACTTAACCGAGGTCATGCAAACACTAGAGAGAATTCTACACCAAGCTATCGTTTCCAGAGTCTGTGCACAGAACCTCTCCTATAGGCCAGGCACCACCTTTTACACACATTATCTGATTTAATCCTCACAGCAACGATGCAAAGATTATTATCCCCATTTTAAAGATGGGAAAATTGAGACTCAGGGAGGTTAAGTGTGTTGACCAAAGTCACACAGCTTGGTGGTGAAGTGGAGCCTCACCCAGGTCTGTCTAACTCCAAAGCCCATGCTCTTTTCTATAACATCTGTGTTCTGGTCATTTTCTGGGACAGTATTCCTCTTTTCTGAGTCTCCTGCAATCTCACCCAGGGTTTGGATTGGATACAGCTTGTCTCAACCACAGTAGCCTCTTGGTTGTTCCACACAAGGGCCTACCTTGTTGGAGAGGGAGGAGAGAGACTGTGCCCCGGAGCTAATGAGAAGAGGTCCCCCGGATAGACTTTGAGGGTTTGTGCAGGTGGGAAGAATGAGGGAGGTGAGGCAGAGCCAGCTAGCCATCAGGTCCCATAGTTCCCACCTGACTATATAAAATTTTTTTAATAAAACATACAGGCTCATACAATGGAGGTCTGAGCAGGGGTGTGGAGGGGGACAGCCAGGGCTGGGAAGCCCTCAGCACACCCAGTGATATTCTTTACCCCAGGGACCACCTCCCTTTGGGATCAGCCAGAAACTAGAAGGTAAATATGGGATCCCAAGATCCCAATCCACAAGCCCCATAGAGAGATTAGACATTGATTTTGTTCGGCTGGATTTATTGCTCTTGATGTTACATAAAGTTGAGGTCTTTAAGCAAGGCCTGTATTCTCTCCTTTGCCACAGGTCCCACCACTCCCCATTGCCTTATGCCAATCAGCCAAGTTATCATGTTACTATGGCTCCTGATGACACTGGATTTTGAGACTCTTGAGATATGAAGCAATATGGTGTCAGCATTTCACCTGGGGAAAAATACACATGCCTTCTAGACCAAAATGAAGACAGTGAGCCACTGGGAAGGTATAGTCAGGTCCCCAGTGACTGTTGCTCCTGCAGCAGAGTGAGTTGTAGCTGGAGCAGAGCCCAGAATTTATGATCGCCTCCACTTCTCTGGGACCTGGACCTTGCCCTGTGTATAAGTTTCCTGTGGCTGCTGTAACAATTCACCATAAACTTAGTGGCTTAAAACAATACCGATGGATGATCTCAACAGTTCTGGAGGCCAGGTCTCTACAGTCAGTCTCACTGGGCTGAACCCAAGGTGTCATCAGGACTGTATTCCTTCTGGGGGCTCCAAGGGAGAATCTGTGTGCTTGCCTCTTTGAGCTTCGGGGAGCTATCTGCATTCCTTTTTTTAAAATATGTTTTCTTATTGACTTTTAGAGAGAAGGAGGAGGAGGGATAGAGAGATGGAAACATCAATGGGAGAGAAGCATCATTGATTGGCTGCCTCCTGCATGCTCCCCTACTAGGGATCAAGCCCGAAACCTGGGCATGTACCCTGATCGGGAATCAACTGCTGACCTCTTGGTCAGTCAGTGCTCAACCACTGAGCCACGCCGGCTGGGCCCATCTACATTTCTTGACTCCTGCCCCCTTCCTCACATGACTCCAGCCCGGCTCTGTCATCACTTCTACTGCTCTCTGACCTCCTGCTTCCCTTTCACCAGGGCCCTTGTTACATTTAGGGCCCATGCAGATAACCCAGCATAATCCCCCTCTCAAGATCCTTAACTTAATCACACCTGCAAAGTCCCTTTTGCCATCTTCACAGGCAAAAGGGATCAGGATGGGGATATTTGGTCGGGAGGGGACATTATTGTTTTTGTCTAGCACCCCCTAGTACAGGAGAGCAGGGAGTCATGTTCAGAGAGCAGCAAAACCAGGGCTCCAGCGTGATGGGCTGTGGGGCCCTCCCAGCCTGGCTGGACCTGCCTGTCCCATCCCAGCCACTCCACCCTGCGGGGCCTCTGAACAAGAGGCCCAGGCAACATACTTAGGAGCTTTGAGCCCCATGGCCAACCTCCATCCCGGCAGCATGGCCTGCCCTGGAAAACAGTGAAACGAACCCTTCTGTCTGTCCCCTCTTTACCTTCAGCTGTCCCCCTCCCCAGTCAGACACAGAGGTGACCAGAACTGTCTTACCCTAAAGGGGAGCACATCCTAGAAGATAAGCCCCAGTGTCACAGAGGAGGATGAGACAGATGTCAATCACCCCCAACATGAGGACGGGACCCAAGCTCTGCGTGCTCAGCACTGACTCAGGCAGTTCTGGCAGGAACAGAAGCACATGCAAAACGGAGGGGGCTGAGGGTTTGGTGAGGAGACTGTACAGAGGTGTGGGCAGAGTCAGGGCCCAACAAGGGCTGGCGGGCTCCCTGCAAAAAGCTGTTGCCACCCTCAGCCCGAGGGGAGGAAGAAAGGGGCAGTTTTCAGGATCTGGGTGTGCTGTAGCGTGGGAGAGGGCTTCCGTGAGAACTGGGGGCCTTTGGGAAAGAAAGCAGCCACTGCCGCTCCCCAGCCCAGCAGGGAGGGACTCAGGCTGAAGACACTGGGACCTCACTGTCCTATCTCTCAGCTGACGCCCACACTGGAGCTGCTGCAGGCCAGCCTCCCTGGGCCCAGAGCGAGGTGAGGAGGAAGGATTCGGAGCTGGGGGCGGATGGAAGCAGCAGGAGCATCTTCCTCGGGCCATGCAGCCAGTGCAGGGCTGGGCCACATGGCTCTGATTAGCCCAAAGGAAGGGATTTCTGGCCTCTCGCCTTTCAGATCATTTCACGCTGCGGAGTCCCCGCTGCCTCATTCCCACCGACGCTCCAGCCAAAGAATAACGTGTCTCTCGGTTCAGGTTGCCCACCCAGCTCCGCTGCTTGGTTTGAGTTCCGCTGATCCAAACTGGACTCCATTTCTTCCGGAGCCAGGCATGTCTAGAAGGTGAACTGCAGCAAACAGGAAGCCACAGTATAAAATTAAACCATGCAGCCCACAGCGAGGAGGGCTACCTGAGTGTCCCTGTGGCTCTGGGTCATCTCAGTCAGGTGCCCACAGCCGTGGGAAATCACGCCCTGAGTTTTATTTTACCTGCTTGAGTTCCGTTACAGAAATGCAGTCTTGATGCCCAGCCACAGGTGGAAGGCTATGTAAGTAAGCCCCTTCCCCAAGTTTGGAATTGTGTTTCGGGGCCTGGCTTCAAATGGGGTCAGAGGCCCTGGGCGGGCAGGGGGCAGGAGAATCTCCTGGATGTATTTCTTGCTCAGCTTGTTTGTTCGAGGGGGAATGACTTCTGGGACACAAAGCCATCTCTAAGACTCCCAGTGTTCTGGGCAGCCTGGGCCTCCCTGCCCTCCTGACCCTGGTGCTCTGTAACGTTGACAGGCCTTCCTGGCGGACAGCCTTCCTGGCAGACAGGTGAGGGTGGGAGGCTGTGGGAAGAGGATCAGGCTAGAAGGGCCTGCAGGGCCACAGCTCTCCTCCTGGGACCTGCAAACCTGTTGCTCCACATTCCTGTGGCAGGTCACTGACTGCCAGTGCTGCTCCCATCCTCCCCTCTCTCAGGGGCAACCTGCCACCCCCACACCCACTAATGTGAGCTCCCCGGTGTCCAAGCTTCCCCTCTTCCCGGCCTCCCACTCAGCTCACACCTGGCCCTGCTTTCCCAGGACAGAGGCGTCCCTCGGGATGAAGGCTGGATCTCGTGCCATCCCTGGCTTGGGGCAGGCAGGTTAGTTCAGCTGGTTGAAGGGTGAAAGTAGAGATCTGGGTCCTGGGACTGACTCTAAAAGGCCAATGTTATGTCCAACAGAAAAGCCCCCCAGAGCCCCTGCAGCCACCTCAGGATGCCCAGGGACACCCACCCCATTCTTGACAAAGCCCACACAGTAAAGACCAAGGAGGGTGGGCCACACACCTCGGCCAGGCCAGCCGGGCCAGGAGAATGCCGAGCAGGCCATGCTTGGTGCCCACGGTGGGATGGGGCACTTCACCCAGGGGCCCCCTGAGGTGGTAGTTTCAGTGGGGGTGGGTGAGGAGGCAGTGGGGGCCAGGCAGCCAGCCAGGGGACCCACAAACAAAGGCATCAATTTGTGGAAGGAACCAACATGTACCAGCCCCTGGCACATAGCAAATATTAAATCAATGAAGAAGGAAGGGAGGGAGGGAGGGAGGGAGGGAGGGAGGGAGGGAGGGAGGGAATGAAGCAGTTTAGCTGGGTAATTCTTGTCCTTTAGGGAGGAAAAGAAAAAAGAAACAATCACCAATGAAGAGTATTTAATTGAATGATGTTACTGAATAAACGGTTTCAAGCTTGTGAATATTAAGCCCTTTAGGAGACAATGAGATGGCATTTGGAGAGGAGCTTTCTGTATGTGTCACAGTCCCTGACAGGTTCTGAGTAAGCATCTCACCCCTGACCCTTGCTCCCTCCCTGGAGCTACACTTACCCAGTGGCAGGGCTTTCTAGAAGGCCACCTCCCTCTCACCCACGGAGCTGGGAGCCTAGTGACCCATCGAGGCAGCAGGGCCTGAGCTTCCTGTGAGGGCAGGCCCGGCGTCCCTGCAGGCAGTGACTGTCAGTCTTGGAATGCAAAGTCAGCCAGGCTGCACCTCTAACCCTCACATCCATTCCTCCCAGCGCAGGGAAGCCCCATCTACTGGGAGGCCATTCCCTGGGCTGCGCAAGAAGGCTGCGATGTGCCTTGTGTAAAAAAAGGGGTTAGATAAGCTTCGTTCTCACGGAAACCAAGGTTATGCATTTATTGGGAGTCTGTAGCTTCTGGGCCCCACCCTGTTGCTGTGTCTGTTGCTTCTTCAGCTGGACTTGAAGGGATGGGCAAGCAAAAGTGTCTGAAGCAGGGATGGGGGGCGCCTTAGTCATATGTCAGCTCCAGGGGGAACAGGGGGTTCCCAACAGACCTGGTCCTGCTCCAGATGTGAGAGGAACCAACACGTACCCGCCCCTGGCACATAGCCTGGCTATACACCCCCCACCCCTTCAGACACCGTGAAACTTCTGCAGAGCTGCTGGGGTCTCCTTCAGCCCATGCCTATGCCTTAGAGCAGTGGTCGGCAAACTGCGGCTCGCGAGCCACATGCGGCTCTTTGGCCCCTTGAGTGTAGCTCTTCCACAAAATACCACATGTGGGCGCGCACGTACAGTGCGATTGAAACTTCGTGGCCCATGCGCAGAAGTCGGTTTTCGGCCTGGGCGAGTCTATTTTGAAGAAGTGGTGTTAGAAGAAGTGGGGGTGTCGGTCGGTCGGTCGGGCGGGCGACCGGAGACATGGCACAGGGGCACAGGCAGGCCGCTAGATACGCAGGGGAAGGGGGGCGGGGAATCGCGCGATTCATGCAGGAGTTGAGGATGCGAGAGTTGGAAGGGCTGGACCTGGGCCCCCACAATGCCACTGTTTTGTCTGATGTGGAGTGGGCCTCTGTGACCTGGGTTCAGCACCAGCCACCACACACGATTTCTGTGGGGAAATCGAATTCTGAATCTTAGACCCTGGCATGCAGAGGCATGGGAGGCCAGGATTGGCAGGGAACTGGTTCTGAGGGGAGGGCGGAAGTCAGCCCAGAACCTGCAGTGGCTGCTGGGCTGGTTAGAGGCCCTCCATGGGCACCAGCCCAGGCTGCTCCCCTGAGCCTCCAGAGCAGCCCCTTGCCCCTCAGTCTGTCCTCTGCACCTTCCATCAACCTCCCCCCCCGCAAACCAACCTACTGACTAAAGCTTGTTACCTCAAAACCAACACTCAGGCCTCTTCCGTGGTCTCTCGTGGACACATGCACTTGGGACAGAAAGGAGGAGGGACAGCTCAGGGACTACTGGTGTTGGCCACTTAGTCAGCCTCTAGCCTGGCCCCTACAGGCTGGTGCCTGAGGAAGAATGGTGCCTGAGGTGACAATCGAGTTGCCTGATGGGACATTCTCAGCTGAGGTCACAAGATGACACTCTGCGTCTTGTTTTAGCTCCCACACTGGCAACAAGTGGCCTTTTCACGGTCTAGTTAGTGGCATACAGGTGCGTGCCTGGGCCCAGCTGGAAGAAGCTGATCCGGATCTCCTGGGCTTGGGCTCTGGCATCTGTGGTTTTTCAAAGCTCCCCAGGCGATTCTGATGTGGGGCCACGGTGGGAGCCCCTGCAGAGATGCCTCGAAGCGCCCAGGTGAGACCTGCTGGGCCTGGACAGCCCAGGTGGCGATCTGGAAACAACGGGGAGGTGATGAGTAGCGTGATATCGTGAAAAGAACGTGGGCCTGACGAGATATGAGGGATTTGAAGACTCTTTGTGACTTCAGGCAATCATCTAACATTCAGGGCCTCAGTTTCCCCACCCATAATGTGAAGATAGCACCTGTGCGTGGTGGGGTTTTGCTCTAATATTTAGACATGTCTTGTAGTCTTGGATGCCAAAAGTCCACTGGTGTTTTTTGAGAAAGAACTCATTTCAAGAGAAAAGGTAGATGGTTTTGGCTAAGAGTGATGAGAACATACTTGGGGACGGAACAGAGGAGGGACAGCTTGGGGGACCACTGGTGTTGGCCACTCAGTCAGCCTCCAGCCTGGCCCCTACAGGCTAGTGCCTGAGGAAGGCTGTGTACCCAAGAACCTTGGTGAGACTCGGGGAGCCTAAGGCCACCAGCGTGGGAACTGACATGTGGCCCTGGGCAGAGAGGCAGAACCTTCCCCTCACGGGAGGGCGCCCTGCACCAGGGCTGTCTGGCTCACTCTGTGGAATTGGTACCTGCAAGGGCAACATCCACCCAGCTGGCCCCTCCCCCGCCCCATGTAGCACCTGTCAAGCTTTGGAGGCCCCAGGGCAGCTGTTGCGGATTTCACAGCAAAGAGCTGAACCTAGAGGCCAGACTCAGTTCCCCAGCTCAGGTAGGTGCCTCCTGGGACAGCCTCAGAGGGGACACCCCAAGGCGGAGGCAGGTACCAAGCCCGAGAAAGACTGACAGTTCCTGTTTATAGGACCATTGTTTCCCCGGGACATCGAGGTTCCAGATGCTCGAGAGTCAACTGAGCGGGTAGCTATGTGAGGTTTTGAAGAGGCATGGAAAGGCCTGACAGCACAGGGGGTCACACCAGTCCTTTCAGCAACACCCTGGCGGTGCCTCCTCTGTGAGCCGGAACCCGGGCATCTGCAGGGCACCTCTGCCCTGAGGCCGGCTTGGCGGAGGGATGTCCACTGACCCAGGACAAGCTGGCCCTTCTTTCGCAGGGGAGAGCTCTAACCATCTGCCTGCAAGGCTAGAAAGACAGCTTTGGTCTCCCCTGGGCCAGGGCACAGAAGGCCTCCTGAGGCCCGGAAATGGTTTGGGCCTCCTGGCACTCAGGTCAGGGAACGCTGAGCAGCTGGGATCAGAGAGCACCACCACCCCCCTCCTCCTGCCGGGCCAGTGAGGCAACCAAGGGAAGCTTAATAACTCCATATTAAAACTTAGGAACAGAGCGTCCTGAACAGGATGGGACTCAGCATCTGAGGGAGGGCACCTGCCAGCTGGTGCTGATATCTCTGGGTGAGGGGGGGACCACAGAGTTGGTTCTCCGAGTGTTGGGAAACTGCCAAGTGGGTTTGGCTGCTGCTGTGGGAGGAACTGCTGCTGGGACAGAGAAGTGCTACAGGACGCAGGCAGGAGGGAGGCACCCAGGAGCAGGCGCTCCTCTCCCCTTTCCAGTCCTCTTCTAGCGCCTTCTACCGGCAGAGCCTAACAGAACAGCTGGCAAAGCCAATAGCAGTTGCCCAGGGCCAGTCCAGCACCACCGACAGGAATGAAAAGGAAGACCTGTGTACCCGTGGGCTGGAGCTGGCACCTGCTCTTGTGCACATGTGCACACACACACACACACACACACACACACAGATGCACACATAGAGATCCTCACACAGATACAGATCTCACACATATATCACACACAGATGTATACACATACAGATACACATACATGGATACATATGCACCAATACACACAGATATACATAGATACACACAGATACACATGCAGATATAGACACACAAATACACACACAGACACACACATGGAGAGATAAATACACACACTCAGGTATACACACACACCAGAACCACAAAGCGACTGGATTGTGTCCTGCCCCTTGGGTGTCAGAGCTAAGCCAGCAAAACTCATGGCCCTGACTGGCAGGTACTTCACTGATTCTGAACCTCCAGCCCCTGGGCCCCATGAACCCCTAAAACAGCTCCTGGTCTGTGACCCTTCTGTCCAAAGGAAGCTCAGAATTCTCCATCTCTGGGCGGCCATGTGGGCATGTGAGGGAAGACACATCAACAGTGCTGGGCCCACTGTCCTGCAGGAGAGTCCTGGGAGCTCAGAGGAGCATTCACTCTTCCGGTCTCTGTTAAATGTCACTGCCTCGGGGAGATCCTCCCACCCACTCTGTCTACTCGGGCCCCTTTCTCACCCTATTGCTCTCCATCACTGTGTTGTCACTTCCCTCAGGGCACATGTCATGGCCTGCAATTCTATTTTCTTCGGGTTTGTTTTTTTGCCCGACTTCTCCCCTAGATAGACTCACAGGGGCAGGGCCATGCCAGTTCCTTCCCCACGATACACTCAGGACCTGGCCCAGAGCCTGGCACCTGGTAGATCTCCATAAGGGTTTGTCAGATAATCGACTTAAAAATATCAAACGGTTCTAGACGAGGAGCGATAGATTGAAGGATGGTGGATCTCTGAATGTGTGGTGGGTGTGGCATAAACTGAGAAGAATGTTATGGAAGGCGGCTGCTCTCCTCTCCGACAAACCATACCCAGATCAAGAGGATGGCGGGCACCCTCCGGGGCATGTCTGCCACGCTGTGGTCCTAACCCAGGCTTCTCATCACAGCTTCACTTCCTCACCCTCTGAGACATTGGGCTCACTGAACGCTAGAGCTAGTGGGACCCATGGGGTCCATCACAACCACCTGGGGACATTGAAGACACCAGTCTGCGGACCCCACCACTCGTTTCTGATTCTTTTGGTCTATAATTCAGTGTAGCCTAGTGGGTCTCCAGAAACTCAAGCTTAAGCCCTGACTCTGCCACATGCTGTGTGAACCTGGGAAAGTTACTTAACCTCTCAGTACCTCGATTTCTCCGCCTGTAAGATGGAAATAACAGCATCCCAACCTCAGAGGTTTGTTGTGAGGATCAAAGTCAACCCTGTGCCTAAAGCTCTTGGTGCAATGCCGGACTCAGAGTAAATACTGAATAAAGGTAGCTATTATTGTCCTTATTATCTCACCACTAGTTAGCGGCTGACATGGGGCGAGCATCCAAGCCTCCTGATCCTGGATCCAGTGTTCTTTCCAACACGTCACTCTGAATGTGCACACAGCCTTCCCTCTGAGGCCAGACTCAGTCCTTGGCAGAGAGAACACATGGCCGCTGCCCTGGGACCTTCCATCAAACCGTGCGGTAGAGAGCTCTGCCCCTGAGACCCGAAAGCAGCGCTGAGCCCTGAAGCACAGGTGGCTGGAGGAAGAGGAGTTCAGCAGTGCCACCTTCGGGTCCTTCAGGAAGCCCTCTGGCTGCTGCTGTTAGCATTTCATTAGGGAACTATTGGGAACCAAAAATAGAAGTTCTTAGGGGAGCTTAATCCCCTGGGCTTTCCAAAACAGCCTCTGGAGAGTTCCAGGCGTCAACCACCAGGGGGCACTATCATCCCGTGAAAGTGGTTGCTGATGCACCAAAAGTGGTCAGATGTTTCCATGAAAATCCCAGCCGCCTTCAGCAGCCTTATGGCCCAGTCTTGTCCTGCTCAGGACCCTGTGTCCAGGTCCCCACAGATCACCAGCTCCTGGCCCTAGGGAAACCTCTTGTAACTCAGCCCCTGCTCTCCTCCTTGGGGACCCTTAAGAGCAGGGACAGTTCTTGCATGTATTTTTCTGCATTTATTTTCCTGGCTTCTTCCCCCACCCCATCCCTCCTCCAGGACCTAGCACTGTGCTGGACACATGGTAGACTGGCAATACCCACCTGGTTGGTTGGTGGGTGGATATGTGAAATCCAGTGTAACTGATAAATTGTAGAAAGGAAACTGCCTGAGCTTTAAGGGGATGGTGAGAGAGTGTGGAGTGACAGGTCAGAGAGAGGGTATGGCTGATGGTTAGGGGAAGGGTCGTGACTAAATGGGAAAGGGGAAGTGAGAGGCTCAAACAGAAAGGCAATGGTTGTATTTCAGGGCCCCGGGTAGTGAAACGCTGCCCAATGCTGAGGTCCCTTTCCCTGGGGCCCTGGGTGGCAGCACCAGGAATATGGGGCAGGTGGGCCCAAGCAGCCCCCAGCCATTGCTCAGCTGTCCTCCAGGTGTGCGTCACTAGCCCCATGGCCATCCTTACCCTCTCCTGTCCATCAGGCTGTGAGCTCCCACAGGTGGGCCTGGATCACACTGCCTTCCTCGGAGGCTCAGCACCCTGAACTCCATCACACATCCTTCGTCCAAGAGAACTTTTTTCAAGAGGAGGCCAGGAATGTGAGAGTCTGCCTCAGCCCAGCATCCTGCGCCCTAATTCCTGCCCTGGGGTGGGCCTTCCCCAGCAGACTGGATCTTCAGGTATAATGAGCAGAGTGGAAAGAACACAGGATGGCGTGAGACGTGCGTTGGATCCCAGCTCTAGGACCCGTTAGTCGTGAGAGGCATGGTTTCCCTGGCAAGTTACCGCTCCTTCCTGAGACCCTGCTTGTCATCTGTAAAATGTTCATACTCCCTTGCCCAGGATCAAACAAAAGGGCAAACACCGAGTGTCGGCCCATGGCTCAGGCCTAGCGCAATGAAGTGCCACCATCGAAATCGTCATCGACACAGCAGTGGGCGTGGACCAGGGGCCCACTGGGCCACAGCAACACCAACTAATGGGGTGAGTGGGTAGAGGATGCAGGAAGCAGGTGTGGCTGGGCGGGATGAGTACAGGGTGGGCTTGCTCACAGCCAAGAACATACAGCAAACTGAATATCCCAGGAAGTGGGGATGAGAGGGAAGCCAAAGTCTTGCTCACCAACAAGACAGCAAGAGCATGAGTGACCAGGCCAGCTCCAAATAGGACACCCCCTCCCCTCAACACCTGCTGGGGCTTGGGACCTGGGCTTCCACTCTGGGACACAGGACACTGCAGGGTCCCACTCCAGGCTCTGCCTCCGAGCTCTCTCTCAGCCACTGGGTTTTCCCTCTCCTGGTTCCGAGAGCCCCGCTTCCCTCAGTCTGCAGCTCACTCTGCTTCACCCTTGGCAACACTTTTCAGTTCTCCTCCCCCAGCACCCTCCACAGCTTGTGCCCCCGACTCCCACTTCCCGGGGCCTCCAGAATCTCGGCCTGGGAGTCCCAGCCCTCTCCTCCTCCCAGAGGGGAGTTGTGGTGGTGACCAGAGCAGGGTCTCAGGTGGTGCCTAGACTGAGCCGAGGGGGAGAGTTGGAAGAACAAGGCCCTGGGCCTGGCTGGAGGGTAGAGCTGGGCCCAGAGCCAGGGCACTGAAGACCTGGGCAGAGGCCCAGACAGCCCAGGTAAGGTCTGGACAGGCCCTGCACATTGGGCACACCTGATACTAGGCCAAGTCTCTGCAGCAAGGCCGAGTCTCGGGCGGGTGGCTCCTGAAGTTAGGCCCTGGACTGGGCCAGGCAGTCAGAGGAGGACCTCAGTGACCTCACAGGGAGGGGACAGGCAGCCATGCAGGGACTGGCAGGGATGAAGTCTGAGCAGGATTCAGAGCAGGTGGTCTGCAGGAAGCTCAGACAGCCCCTGACCTGCCGGATGGGATGGAATAGTTACCTTTGGGGGAGGGTTTTCTTTCCTCCCAGCCTCAGGCTTTCCCAGACTGTCCATGCTGGTTACCATCTGCTGTGGTGGTTGCTAGGGAAACCACTTACTATTTTTATATGTTCCCCACATGACAAGGCTGTGGAAAGGCTCAGGTGTGGTAGGTCCAGGAGTGATCCTGAAAGCGATGCCCAGCGGGCTGGGCTGGAGGTTGGCAGCTGTTCTGGTGCCCCAGGAAGGGGTCTGGGATTCAGACCCACATCCCTGAGTGTGGCTGGGAGAAGGTTACCAGGGAGAGGGGTGACCTGGGTGTGAGGGTACCAGTGCTTTCATTCATTCATTCATTCATTCATTCATTCATTTTATCAAACACGAGCATTGTGCTAGGTTGGCTCAGGACCAAGGCGTTTCCTGGGATGCAGGACTTCCAGTGCAGAACCTGGAAAGTCCAGAAAGGTTGGCCACCCTAGATGAGGCTCTCCTGTTTCAGGTGAGTGTAAGATGCCGGGGACCCCAGAGGTGGGGAAGGCTTCCTGGCAGAGGTGCGTCTGGACTGAGTCTTGTAAGGAGGAAATATAATCCTTTAAAGCAGACGCCAAAGTAGGGGCCAACGGGCAGCAGGCTGTGGGCTTCAGGATCTGTTTCTTTCTTTGGGTCCTGCAGATGCACAATGATATAAACCCCCCTGCCATCCTGTGTCCCTCTCCTGAGCTGCACCGCCCTGTGTGGAGCCTGTTGGGGCTGCCTGGCTTTCTGTGTGCTTGGTCCTGGTCAAGGCTGATGTGGGGTCTCCACATGAGACTCTCATTCAGGAAAGACCCTTACTGGGGTGCAGGAGGCCTCTGAAGTGCAGGGCCAGGAATGGGCAGAGCTGAAGGTCCTGGGAGAAGGAGCGGGGAGTGGGGAAACAGTGGTCCTGGGCCACTCCCAGGTCCTGACGGTGGAGACCTTGCCCACTCTGCAGAGATGGGCCCTAAGGAATGGAGTCCTAGCCCACACGCTGCTTCATGATGCAGGAAATGGGTGGCACATACGTGAGTCATCTCTTGAGTGTTCTGAGGACTTCTAACCATTTGTATTCATTTCTACATCATTTGTTTTGGGGTAAAAAGTCCCAGTGAGGACTACCTCAGCCGCAAGAACAACTTTGGCCTGAATTCCAAGCCAAAGAATTCTGCTTAATAAGTTCCAGGCCAGTTAGTCTTGGATGGCCATCAAACTCCCAGCTTCCTGAGTGGGACCCAGGAATTCACCATTAGACTCTCTAGTCTGAACACACTAAAGAGTAAAGCAGAGGTCAGACCTGGTCCTCAGAAAGTTCTGCAGAGGGGACTGGTGAGGCAAAAGGCGGCCTTTCTCCAAGTACTTCTGGGCCCATCTGTATCACAATCTCCCGGGAGCTCGTTAAAAATGCAGTTCCAAGCCCTGGCCGCTGAGGCTGCTGGTTGAGCATGTCCCATGCACCAAAAGGTCACCGGTTAGATTCCTGGTCAGGGCCCATGCCCGTGTTGCAGGCTCAATCCCCAGTAGGGGATGTGCAGGAGGCAGCCGATTGATGTTTCTCTCTCTCTCTTCCTTCCTCTCTTTCTAAAGTCAATAAAAACCTTTTTTTAAAAAATGAAGTTTGCAGGCCATGTTCTAGAACTACCTGGGGCCTGGCATCAGCATTCTGACCAGTCACCCTAGAAGATTCTGCTGCTTAATGTACAAATGCTCTTTTGGGGGTAGCTGCTATTTATTTTAATAAAAGACTAAGTTTTTGTATCAAAGAAATTCATCTCTACTGTAAAATCTCCAGGATGAGTCTATAACAGGGATCCTCAACCTCAGCACATCTGACATTTTGGACCAGATAACTGCTTATCATGGAGGACTGTCCTGTGCATTGTAGGATGTTCAACAACATCCTGGGCACCAGAGACCAGTTGTGACAACCACAAATTTAAAAATATCTCTGGACACCAGCAAATGTCCACTAAAGGGGAAAATCCTCCTCCAAAAGGGATTTCCTTATGAAATCAGACCCGAGTCTAGTGTGTTGGGTGTCCTTCACTGTCCTTGAAATGACCTCCAGGCCAGGCTCTGCCCACACTGGACCCCAGCCCTCCACTACTGAGCGGGCTGAAGCCAGTTCACTCTCTTGGCCGTGGAGGGAAACCAGACCCTTTACTACCTCCCTCTCCCTTTCTCTATCTGTCCACCTAACCCTCAGCTCTCAGCTCGTGGGTGCCCTCTGCTGCCTGGCCCCCTCACAGGCAGGGGAGACAGCAGGAGGCTTCCCATTATAAGTGGTGCTGATGAGGCTCCAAGGAGAGGGCATATGTGGAAGAATTCTTTTATGAAAATAAGTTTATTTCTGTGCTTATTCTAAAGCAAACATGGTCACAGTAAGAAATGTGGCAAGTACAGAAAAATAATAAAGAAGAAATGAAAGTCACTGGTTAATTCAACCACCCAGAGGGACCCTGACGAAGCTGTTACTACCACCCGGACTGGCGGGTGGGCAGGAGACCCAGGTGCACAGAGCACGTGACCCAGGACAGTAAAGGCATTCGGCGTCCCGGTCAGACGTCTGCTTTATTCAGACCCAGGTGACCAGAGAGCCAAGCGTCTCTCTGCCTCACCCTCCCAAGAACCTGCTCCTACAGACAGAACATCAGAGCTCGTCCTTTATGTCAAAATGGGGCTGGTCTTCGGGCTTGAAGTCCAGGTTGGGGCTGCCGTCCTCGTTGAGGATTCTTCGGGCCGTGTAGCCGACGATGGGATATTTGGCTTTGTACACTTTGGTGAAGACGTCATCCAGGGCTTTCAGCTCCTCGGCCGTGAGGCCCGTCTTGAGGAGAAAAACCCAAGAAACGGGTGGGGGATGGAAATGAGGGAATCATGCTTGGCAGCGGGCTCTTCCCCATTCTCACTCTACTCTCTCCACACCCTCATGCAAGAGAAAAAACACCTCTAACAAAACAAATGGACAACGGGCTTGGTAAGAGACACCCCTGTGGGGTGGGGAGTTATGCGGGGTGGGGGTGGGGGTGGGGGCGGGGGGGCACAATGGCTTCATTGTGTTGTGCTGTTCAACTGATGTAGGAATTCAGGACCCCAGAGGACACCCAGCCTGGGACAGGACGGGGTGCATTGGTTCATTCCACGGCTCCCTACGTCCTCCCATCATAGATTTATACACCCTCCTAAGTTCTTAATTTGTTTCTGTAATGTGGCAGTTTTAAGAGTTTGGCTCATCAGAGCACAGCTGGGTGAAGGCCAGCCTTTCTGTTGGGATTACACAGGCACTGAGGTGGTTTTAGTTCATGCTTCCTTCTCCTTCACAGAAATGTGAGCGTGGGGGGAGACTCAGCTTCTCAACCTCCTCCCCCCCCCCCCACCCCGTTCATCCCCTGAGCTACCGAGGGTGGCCTGGGGAGTGGGTCGCAGAGACTAACAGCGGATCCGTAAGAGGCGGGGGTGGCAGTGCAGACTGTCAGGGCTGGGGCTGCCAACTCCAGCTGGAGCCAAACTGTGACGCTTCCTGAACGTGATCACGAGTTCACGAGTTTGGACTTGACCCTGGGGAGCCACGGAAGGTTTCTGACCAGGAGTGGCACCGTAGGATATTTACTTCAAGAAAACAGTTGGCCGCCACACCAAGTGGACTGGAATGCAGCCTAGTTAGGAAGCTTTGCTATTGTAAAAAGAAAAAAAAAATGAAAGAAAAGAAAAGAAAAGAAAGAAAAGCAGGCCATGGCCAAGGGGGTGGAACATTAGACAAAGACTCAGAATCTGGCTCACGGTGTCATGGGTGAGGTCTGCAGGATCCAGGGACATCTTGGCTACTCCTCTGGTGGAGTCCTTCCCGGCCAAGGCATTGTAGGGGGCTCCTCGTCCATAAAACTCTGAAGTGGGGAGGAAGGAGCGGGATGTGAGTGTGGATGTGCACGCAGGGCAGCCAGGAGGCTGCACGTGGCAGTGTCCGGAGGGGCAGGGGGTCTGAGATCCAACCCGATCCTAAGAAAAGCTCCAGGCCCGAGGGGAGGGAAGGCAGTAACCCCCAGCCATCAGTTTGGATTCGAGTAATTCAGAATATGGAATGAGTTGCACATTGCTGGGCTGAGATACAAAAATAATCTCTTAAAAATATTTAAAATCCAGCCGAAACCGGTTTGGCTCAGTGGATGGAGCGTCGGCCTGCGGACTGGAGGGTCCCGGGTTCGATTCCGGTCAAGGGCACGTGCCTTGGTTGCGGGCGCATCCCCAGTGGGAGATGTGCAGGAGGCAGCTGGTCGATGTTTCTCTCTCATCGATGTTTCTAACTCTCTATCCCTCTCCCTTTCTCTCTGTAAAAAATCAATAAAATATATTTAAAAAAAAATATTTAAAATCCAAGCAAGGAAAATGTTCAGTTTTCTTAAAAGTTGGGAGAACCACCCGGCTGGCTGCTCAGTGGTCAGAGCGTCATCCCACAAACCAAAGGGTCTCAGGTTTGACTCCTGGTCAAATCAATGTTTCTCTCCTCCCCCGCTCCCCCGGCCCCCCACCTCCCATTCACTCTCTAAAAAATTAATGGAAAAATATCCTTGGGTGAGGATTTTTAAAAAGTTGGTAGAATCTAAGTTTATTTCCATTCAACATCCTTTGTTTGGTATCAGACAATAAACCATGACAAAACTACTTCCATAGCATTTGTAGTTACCAGTTGGGAAACCATGAAATGGCATTAAAATGTTCTATGATCCCAACTCTTTGCAACATTTTTCCTCTCACTGCTTCAACTAGGGTAAATCATCAAATATGGATTTGATTCCATAGGAATGGGAGCCAGGGAAGGCTCTGAGCAGGAGATGGACATTATTAGGAAACATCTGCCCAACACTGACAAAGATTGTTCCCTCCATCTGGGGACAAAGGACTTGCCCCGAGTTCCCTCCCTCTCCTCACCCCTCCAGGGCCCATCCTGCCGAGCGCCCCAGAAATAAGGACTCGGAAAGCCAAGCCACTTACCCTTCCCAGAAGTGACATCAAACACCACGCCCTTCACCGCCATGTAGATGGGCTGATCTTCCTAGAAAGCAGGAGAGAAGCTGTGAGGAGGAGGCGAAGAGCCCAGCGTTTCCAGCTTAAGTTAGTAACATCTCTTCCCTCCTGGGCTGAGCAGAGAGGAGAGGAGCTGGTAGAGTCGCAAAGCAGCTTCCGTAAGGCGTCCTCAGCAAGCTCACCCCTACCCGCACAATGGTTGTGCCCACTCACAAGAACTTGGAAGAGTTAGGAATATCACGACAAGCCCATGGCTATACCATTCTTTTTTTTTTTTTTTTATCAGGAACTGAAGCAACTCTTTGTAGTCAAAAATTCAAAAGAATATTAAATGACGAATTATTTAAATCATTCCAAATTTTCTTTCATCTTTGTGAAAGAAAATGAAAATGTACATACATGGACATAATTAGTGTAAATTATCTATTTTATGTATTGCTTTTTAAAAATATATTTTATTGATTTCAGAGAGGAAGGGAGAGGGAAAGAGATAGAAAGATCAATGATCAGAGAGAATCATGGATCGGCTGCCTCCTGCACGCCCCACACTGAGGATCGAGCCCACAACCTGGGCATATGCCCAGACTGAGAATCAAACCATGACCTTTTGGTTCATAGGTCAATGCTGAGCCACAATGGCTGGGCATGTTTTGCTGCTTATAGGTGACGTTACTTCATATAAACATTTGCATGTATTGAAATAACCAAAATGGCTGCCCCTTAAACAGCTATATTTTGTATTAGTGATACTGTGTACCTGTTTGTTTAGCTATTCTTCTACTTTGGGTATTTGGGTGGTTTCCAATTTCTTAGAACTATCAACAGCAGAATTATGAATATCTTTCTACGAGTTACTTTCTAATTTGGTGAATTATTTCCTTGAGGCCTGTTTCAATATGTGGAATTCTTGGGCCAAAGAATATGAACAACATAATCGTCTTTTATATTTTATCAGTTTGTCCTTCAAAACACAGTTTACCAGCTAGGAAAATACAAGTAATGCTGTTTCCCCACAGTTCTGAGAAATTCTATACTTTATTTTTTGTTGTATTCCTGGGTATACAATGTTACCTTAATTTCCTCCCAAAGGAGGATAACACAAGAGCAGATGGTGCGATTTTCTAGCCTCCATGCAGTCGGGTCAGGTTGGGGTGACTGGCAGTTCTCGGACACCCAGGACCTGGTCTTTCCTTTGTCTGAGCCCCGTCCAGGGACAGGGACAACAGCCAGGTGGCTCACAGGCCAGGGTGAGGGTGGGAGTCACAGCTGGGTGTACAAGAATTTCAAAATGTCCCAAAACATGCTGCTTGGCGTTCTCTGGGGTTCTTGCCTTCATGGAGCTTGAGGTCAAGTGTTTTCATGACCACAGGTAACAGACAGAGAAAAGCACTTCGCACATCACCATCTCATTTAACTCTCACTCCCCAAAAATCTATATAGAGTGGGAACTCTACATATATAAAATACATAAATATATTTTATTGATTTTTAGAGAGGAAGAGAGAGAGGGATAAACATCAAGGATGAGAGAGAATCATTGATTGGCAGCCTCTTGCATGCCCCCTTCTGGGGATCAAGCTAGCAACCCCCGCATGTGCCCTGACCAGAAAAACAACTGTGACCTCCTGGTTCACAGGTGGATGTTCAACCACTGAGGCACACCAGCCAGGCTAGAGTAGGAACTCTTATTCTAGCCATTATGATGGTCATTCAACCAAACACTTAGGGAGGTGTTGCTGTGAAGGTATTTTGTAGATGTGATTAACACCAACAGTCGGTTGATTTTATGTAAAGGAGATTGTCCTCGATAATCTGGGGGCACTGATTACATCAGTTGAAAGGCCTTAAGGATTGAGTTGAGATTTTCCTAAGGAAGAAGAGAGCCCACAGTGGTCTGTGCGGCATCAGCTCCAGCCCAGGCTCCCGGCCTCCTTCCTGCAGCCTGTCCTACAGATGTTAGACTTGCCTAGCCAGCCCCCATGAGCACATAGACCAATTTCAACCGCCCCTCCTCCCTTCCTCTGCCTGCAAACATCCAATGGGCCCCCTACCCAAAATATTCTTTGCTTACCCTGCTTCCAGCTCAAGCTTCCCTCTCTCCTTCCCTCAGTTAAGTATGAACCAATTACATCAGCTTAAAAAACCAAAGATTTTTTCCCCTCTGACCCCATCCTGCAGCCCCTGGTAGTGCTGCTGCTCGTACCCCCCACACGGAACTCTCTCTCCTTGGGTTCTGCGCTGGGGCCCCTCCAGATCTCGCCCAAGTCTGGAGGTTCACTAGTAGGACTGGACTCAGCATAAGGTTGTACTCGGAGTAGGGTTACAGCGATGTGGTAAGGACCCACCGCCTAGCACAAGAGAAAAGGACATGGGGTCTAGAGCAGCGGTTTTCAGCCTCAAGGGCACAGGCGCCAGGAGCAGGTGAGGGGTCAGCTGCAGAGGAGGCCTGGGACACAGGGGCAGGAAAACGAAGTGCAGGGAAAGCCTGGATCACCGCTGGGCGAGCCCCAATTCCCGCCGGACCCAGGAGCAGGCTCAGCTCCCTCCCTCCCTGTCACTCCCCCTAAAGAGTAGGCAGAAGTGTCTGCCCCCCAACATTCTGAGGCTCCTTACAGACCACCAGCCAAAGTGCGTCTCGAGGAGGCAGCTCGAGGGAAGAAAGAGGACAGCGTGGGTGGGGTCTTCTCGGTTAGTGAGGTGGGAAAGCTGGGCGCCTCGTTTGCTGAGGACTCCCCCTTATCCCTGGGCGGCCATGGGGCCTGGAGAGAGGAGGCCGGGCAGGTCAGGCGCCCAGCTCCAAACCCGGGCTCCGGGAGGGGGCGCCCGCCGCGGCCCAGGCCTCCCCGACGGAGTGGGCGGGCTCCGGGTCCCGGGCCCCCGCGCCTCGGCCCGAGCTCCCCGCGTACCTCCTCCCCGCCGTAGTGGGCCAGCTCCTCCTCCGTGAAG
>NW_005871113.1:4322239-4325597 GCF_000147115.1 Myotis lucifugus
CTTTTTTTATCCCCTGGGGCCTTTTAGCCTGGTTTTTTTTCTTTCCCCCCACCTGTGTTTAAATTTCGGGGTCCCCCAAGAAGTTTTTTCCAAAGGGTAGGGCCCGGGCCCCGGGTATCCCCCCGAGTTGCTGATACCCCCCCATTTCGCCCAAGGCTCCCCCCCATGATTTTTTTTAGCACACCTTTTTTGATGTCCCTGGGGACTTAGCCCCTGACAGGGCTGACCCATGTCCACAGGGAGCTTGCTTTCTGGGGGCAGATAGACAAGAAGTAGGATCCTTAAGTAGTATGTTAGATGACAACGAATCCGGGGGGGGGGGGGTGGATTAAGCAGGGCAAAGAAGTAGGGAGCATCGAGAGTTGCAATTTGAAATTGGCTGACCAGGGAAGGCCCCACTGAGAGGATGGTATTTGTATAAAAATCTAAGGGGGGGGGCGTGTTCTGGAGGGGAGAGGGATCCCTGGGAAGGGCAAGTCACAGCCATGCGCATAAATGCTGAGGAAGCAGAGTGCCCTGCCTGATGGAGGAAGAGCAAGGAGGGAAGAGGGGTAGGAGGTCAGGGGGTGAGGGAGTCAAGGGGACAGAGGAGGGGGGGCAGATCTCAGGGGGCCTCAAAACTTATTTTTTAAAGATTTAGGCTTTTACACTGAGTGAATGGAACAGAGGAATTAGTTACAATGTTCACAGAATGACTTGGTTGTTGTGTTGACAACAGGCTGAAGCAGAGAGCTACCACAGTGACCCAGGCAAGGGATCATGGTGGCTTGGACCAGGGTGGTAGCAAGGGAGGTGGGGAAAAGCAGTTGAATTGTCATGTTTCGAAGGTGCGGCCAGTAGCATTTGCTGACGGATGAGACATGAGGCCTGAGTGGCAAAGAGGAGTCAAAAATGACCCTGAGGGTTTGGCCTGGGCAACGGAAAGGATGAGTGATGACAGGAGGAGCTAGTTTGGGGAGAGATCAAGATCAGACTGTTCAGTTAGAGACACGTAGATATCTAAGTGGAAGTATCCGTTGGCTGTATGAGTCTGGAATTGGGGGTTAGAGATGCAAATTTTCGAATCATTGGCATATAGATTGTATGTAAAGCCACAGAATGACAGGTTGTCAGGGAAGTACACGTGCATAGGAAGAAGGAGGGGACCGAGGACTGAGTTCTTGGGACCTGCCAACATTTTGTGGTTGGGAGAACTGGCAAAGGAGACCAGTGCAGGGCGTACTGTGTGCCAAACACTAGTTCAGCACTTTTACATGCGTTAACTCAGGCTGTCCTCACTATAACTCTGTGCAGTAAGAACTACTATTATCGCCCATTTTACAGATGATGAAACTGAAGCGCAGAGACCCTAATACCTTGCCCACGGTCACACAGTAGGTCACAGAGCCAAGACTTGATGGAGCACAGCCCCTGTGTCCCAGAGTCTGCCCCCAACCACCAGGCGACAACCCCCTCAGGACTGCACCAGGTTTTCTTATTCAACAGATTGGGCCTCTCCTGCAGAGAGGCCTCAAAGTTCTGCCCACAAACCCCCGAATCTCAATATCCACATGACTAACAGGCCGGCAGCCTCCCTGATAGGATTGTGTTGAAGCTAAGAATGGAAATGGATGCGAAAGGTGGTGTGAGCTGCGGCGTGCAGGATATATGTCCCACCGCGCCACAGGAGCTCCAGGCTGGAAGAGGCCCTTCTAAACCCTTGAATAGAATATCCTCCCCTACCTGATGCATCCCGTGCCCTGATAACATCCCTGGCACACGCTGTGCTACTTCTCTGCTCAAACCCTTTCTCTCTCTACAGTCCTACTTGGTAGGAACCCCTCTGAGCCCCAAGATACTCCCTGTAGTTCCTACTGGTCAGATCTAGTTTCCTCCTCCTTAAGATGCTGCGTACAAGTCTATAACTTCACAGCCTGCTCGTATGCCGCCTTGGGCGTCCTCCCGGCATCCCCCTGTCTACTTGACCCCAGGTTTGTTTTTCCAAACAAATCAGTCAGTCCCTTGCAAGGAACATAGAAACTGTTCTGAGTGACTGTAAGGCAGGGAGTTGGTTACATAGGTGACAGAGAGGATGGGAAGCAACCCTGAGATTAGCAGCTGTGGGAAGTTTAGCAACATCCTGCCAGTCAAGGGAAGAGGTGGTGATATTAGAGTCTGGGGGCCTGGGTCATCTGGCTGAAGCTAGAACCGCAAAAAGCCTTGCAGCAGCGGCTGGGGCCATGGAGGGAAGCTGTGAGTGCAGACAGCAAGGGAAAGAGAACCCTCGCTGCTCCCTGGCCCTGACCCCCTCAACCTCTCAGCAGTGCTTCCCCTCGACCAAACCCAGGGCCAGCTTGTGGAAACCCAGCCCACAGGGCCAGCCCCTGCAACCCAGAGCTGAGAGGCGAGGACCAGATCTGAGAACGAACAAACCCAGGATCAGCACAACCCAGCCTCCAGGACCTGGCCGCTGCCCACCCCCCTGACTCTCTCCTGTGTGGCCTCCTTCCGTCCCCTCCAGGCACCCTGCTTTCTGCTTGGGTTCCAGCCTGGGCCTTTGTGCTGTACTGGTGCCTCTGCCTGGGGTGCACGTCATCATGGCTGGCCCCTTCTTGCCATCCACGTCTCAGCTCACAAGTCACTACCATCCTGAGGCCCAAGGGATAGTTCAGCACCTCGGCACTGCTGCCCTATCGATCTCTAGCATATACCCTTTTAAAATTTTCTTCAGAGCTTTTGGCACTATGTGGAATTATTTTGTTTATTCAAAGGACTGTTTAAGTACCAATAAGTGTCAGGCACTGAGATACAGCACTGAATAAAACACATAAGAACCCCACCTGCATGGGAATTATATTCTCGTTGAGGAAGACTAGAAATAAATGAAAGTCAGAAGGTGGTACATTCCCAGGAGAAAAATAAAGCAGGGTAACTCTTGGCAATGGGGCTTGCTGTTTCAACAGGATGCTGAGAGGAGGCACCACTGAGAAGATAAGATAATATTTAAAGAAAGGACTGAAGGAAGTGAGGAAGTGAGTCATAGATACCCAGGAGAAGAGCATCCCAGGGACAGGAACAGCCAGCGCAAAGGCTGTAGGCTCAGCAAGTTGAGGCTGAGAGAGTAAGGGGAGGAGTAATAGGAAAGGTGGGGGCTGCTAGACAGCTCTTGTTGGGCCATTCAGGTCCCTGTGAGGACCTTGGCTTTGTGGGGTTGGAGCAGAGAAGTACATCATGTGACTTGGTTTAGCAGGTTCTCACTGGCAGCTGTGTTGGGAATAGACCGAAGGGTATAGAGGTGGAAGGAGAGAGAGCAGCTAGCAGGTGACTGGGAAGTAGTCCACGAGAAACGCGAGTGGTGATGGTGGTGGTGGTGAATATG
>NW_005871113.1:4326409-4329340 GCF_000147115.1 Myotis lucifugus
AGAATGCTTCCTGCCTCTTCCTAATCTCTGGTGATGGTTTCTTGGCCCGGGAATGGAGCCTGCCTCCCAGGCCATGACCTATAACCACAGGTCAATGATTAAAGCCACCTGGGCTTACAGCTGCATCACTGCAATCTGCTTCTGTCATCACAAGACCTTTTCTCTGTGTCTCTCTTTACATCACCTTACGTCTTTTTGTAAGGACACGAGTCGTAAGATATGCAGAGACCTCATCTTTTTTAAAAAAAAATATATTTTATTGATTTTTTACAGAGAGGAAGAGAGAGGGATAGAGAGTTAGAAACATCGATGAGAGAGACACATCAATCAGCTGCTTCCTGCACACCTCCTACTGGGGATGTGCCCACAACCAAGGTACATGCCCTTGACTGGAATCGAACCTGGGATCTTTCAGTCCACAGGCCGACGCTCTATCCACTGAGCCAAGCTGGTTAGGGCTCGTCTTGACTAATTACATCCACAACAATTCTATTTCCAAATAAGGTCACATGCTGAGGTACCAGGGGTTAGGACTTCAACATATCTTTTTGGGGGACACCATTCAGTCCATAACAGGAATCTTTAGGGTATAGATGGCAATTCAAACCATGAGACTAGAAAAGACCATTTCACTAGACAAGACCCTAGGAAGTGAATAGAAAGGGAATCAAAGATCTAGTTTGAGCATTGTCACCTGTAGAGTTGGAGCAATGAAGACAACCCAGCAAAGGAGACTGAGAAGGAGCAGCGAGTGAGGTAGGGTTCTGTAAGCCAAGGGAGGAAAGTGTACAAGGAAGGGGGACAATCAACTGAGTGCAACACAGCTGATAGGTCAAGAAAAAGGAGGGTGGGGAGACGGCCATCTGATCTGACAACTCAGAGGTCATCTGTGACCATGACAAGCACCATCTCAGTGAGTGGACAGCATGAAAGCCTGACTGGTGTGTGCTTGAGGGAGTGAAAGGAAGGGACCTGGGACAGCAAGGACAGAAAATTCTATTTGTGTTCATGATCTGCCTCTATACTCTAGCATGGAAGAGCCACAAGGGCAAGGACCTTGGAGTAACCCATTCATTCATTATCCCAGTGCCCAGCACATTGCATTTGGTAAGCCATGCTGAATACTGTGCTCGTCAGTATCTCCTTCAAATACGGGAGCCCGCCGTTTTCCAGTTTGGTCATATCAGCAAAGATAGAGGGGAATAATAGGGCTGGACTAGAATTCTCTGGTTCCTTCCAGCTCTAAAATTCTGATTCCATGACTTGTTCTATCAACCACCCTTGTATTAATACAGTAAGGAAATTAATGGTTGTTTGTTGCTATTTGTTTTGGCAAGCGAAGTGTTAAATGTAATGGCTGGAATGACTGTTCCAGTCACAAATGTAACAAATGTTTGTTGAGTGCCTACCATGTGTTAGGTGCTCTATGCATCCTCACATTGAATAGATGTGGGAGCAGAGAGCCTGGGGTGGGGGAGGGTAGTCAGGAGAGGTGATGGAGGCCTTTCATTGCTAATGTACTGGGAGGCCCAGGGTGCTCTGACGTGGTTGGTGCTACTGTGGTGCCGCTGAGGAGGGAAGAGGCCCAGAGTGGCCTGAGTGCAACGGTTGGCAGAGCTGCAGCTGCCGGTGACACAGAGCAGCATTCACCAAGGCATAAGCAACCTTTATCTGCTTCACCACCACGCAGCCCAGGGCGGCCACACGGAACAGCTGTTCAGGCAGTGGGGAGGAGGGGGTCCCAGGTCACTCTGCCACAGGGCAAGCGCCCAATTCTCCACCAAATTCAGGGCGGGAGGCTTCTGCGTGGTGAACAGCGCCTTGGGTTTTTTTGTGCCTGATCTATTTTGGCTCTCAGAAAGCCCTGTGAAGCAGGACAGGGTTAGCAGTTGCATTCTAAGGCAAGAGAGGAGCGCTCAGAGCATTACAAACCTGAGGGAGAGGAGCAGAGCCAGGGCAAGAACCGAGGTTCTGAATCCAAGTGTCTGCCTAGAAATAATGAAAAGAACTTGGATTCTGTAGTCCATTCCTGGATTAAATAATCTTCACTTGATCACTGCCCTCCCTGCCATCCTTTCTGAAACAAGGTATCTCAGTTTTTGCATCTGGAAAACAGGAAGAAAAATGCCCCCCTTACAGGGGGTCCTGGTAGGATCAAGGGCATTAAGTGCGTGAAAGTGCTTTTAACATACAAAGTGTTCTCCAGATATTTACTACGGTTATAACCTTCCTCTTGCAATGATAGATTAGGCTCTCCTACTCATCTGATCTGGGGCCCCCTGTTCCACTAATATTCTCCGTCCCTCTCTCTTCAACAAAGAGAGGAAGTGAGAGAGAAAGAGAGCACGTGCTCCTAACGCCAGGGTTGTGCCTGGTTCTGGGTAAGCGCCGGCTTCGCTGAAGCTTGGGTGCTGAGGAGTGCCCTCCGTGCGGAACTACATTTCCCAGCAACCCTTTCGCGGCCCCAGCTGCGGCGGGAGCAAGACGCATGCGCGGAGTGCCTCCCCGCCAGGTCTCGGCACCGCCCCTCAGAACGCGTAGCACCTCGCGGAGCCGGCAGGTCCCGGCGCTGCGGCTGCGGTCCGCTCCCGGGCGTAGCGGGCTTTGGTGTGCTTAGCTCCCGTCAGTGCCATGATCCGGCAAGAGCTCTCCACATCCTACCAGGAGGTACAAAGCTTGGGTTGGACGCGGGGCGGAAACAAAGTTTCCTATGTAGCGGAGGAGCGGGTCCCGGGAGTCTGGGAGTCTGAGCGGGAGGGGTGCGGCGGCGGGGGGGGGGGGGTGCTGCGGAGGAACTTGTGAGTGCGTCCAGATTGGGGCTCCCGCGTGCAGAGGGGTCCCCCAGTGCAGAGGAGGGGCAGAACAGGCGGGAAGCGGCCGGATGCTGCCGTTGCTTCGGCCAGAGCTGCCCCCCCCCCACCCCCCCCGGAG
>NW_005871113.1:4330249-4335989 GCF_000147115.1 Myotis lucifugus
CCTCCCCCTTTGGGCTCCCCACGCTGTGTGAGTGCAGATTGGCTTTGAGGCCTTGCCTTGATCCCAGAGCATTCCTTTTTTCCATACACCTGATGTTGCCCTTGGTCTACTCAGAACAGCCCAAACTTCTCGGCAAACTTTAAAAGCCCTGCACAGCGCAGCGGCTGTATCCCCCATTGCCTCATCTCCTCGCCCACCCAGGTTCTGGCTGCACTTGGAAGCTCACTGTTTAAAAATGTGCTTCTGCTTTCTGGCCTCTATGCCTGTGCGCACACCATTTCTCCGTTAACCCCTTCTCCAGCTCCATTGATTAAAAGCCCCCAATTATTCAAGGGGAGAGTCTCAAATCCCACTCGCTCTTTGGAGACTGACTTCCCATACCAGTCTAGCGTGCTGCCTGTCCTTTTCAGGTAAACTTGCTGCTGTGCTGATCAGTATGATGTCCATGTCTCCATTTGTCAGTGACAGTGTGGAGTGTACAAAACAGGTGGCTTAGCCCCATAGTAGAAGAGGCAGCTGAATTGCAGTCAGATGAGTTGCCTGAGACTGGCTGGCCATTTTGTAGTGTAGGAGCTGGGCTGGAATGTGACTTTGGGACAACTTTTTATATTTCTCCTACCATCATCTTTATCCCACCTCTTTCTTTTATCCAAACGGAGCCTGATGGGCTTTTAACCAGCGATGTGGATTCTCGGGCCCCTAGATTTCACGTCCTGGACAGTGGGGGAATCCTGGGGAATGAGTTGTGTCTCTCCCTGACTGAAAGTTTTCAGGGTTCTAGGGAGGAGACCATAGTGGATAAATAATAGGACTTTGAAGTGAAAAACTCCCTGTTTCTATCCGGGCTCTAACTCTTGCTGTTTGTGTGACTTTCATCAAGTCATTTAACTTCTCTCAGCCTCAGTTTCTTTATCTGCAAAATGAAGGTAACGGTAGGCCCTGTCTCCTGGGGTTTTGCGGGTTAGGTAGGTGAGTTGGTTTGTGGGAAGTGCTTAGCTCAGAGCCTGGCAGGTGAATGGAATAATAGCTCCTGTTAACAGCGCATGTGCGGCTCCTGCTTCTAGGGAGCGTGGGTGTCCCTGTTTACAGGATCATGTCCCTCACCGACCACAGGCAGCCTGCAGTATCCAGCTCCTCACTAATCACCTAAAATGTTGATTAAAATTTAGGCAGTTATCCTGCTTGCAGGGCAAGGCCAGAGGTGGAATCAGTTGGTATCTGGGGGCACCTCCACGGTGCAAGGCACTGCAAGGACGCCTCCCCTTTCTTGAGGGGCCTGTTCTGCAATCCCTATCTCTCGCCTTCAAAAGAAAGCGGCCACCCAGAGAGGGGCCTGCAGCTTTCTTTCCTGGATCATCCTGAGGGTGGACCAAGCTTTGAGTTAGGTTTCTTTGCTGAGTGGAGATTTGGCTTTAGGGGATGGGGCGTGCTGAGAATTCGGCTGGGGCAGGCCAGGAGGTGGGCTCAACATAGCTGCAGGTAATCAGAGGGGAATTGGGTGAGGCGAGTGTTGCCACCTGGCTTAGGCTGCACTGATGCTTGGAGTAGAGAATTTGGGCCTTCCTGGGACTGTCGTCCTCTCTTCCCTTTGCCCAGTGAAGGCTCCTGGGACCTCCTGATCTGTGCTCCCATTAGCATCCTGAGTCTCATGGTGACTTCTTTGGCCTCCCAGCCCTCTCCCACCTTTTCTTTTCTTTTGGGACTGGAAGGCTTTAAAGCTGGGAGTTTTACCTAAGGGGCAGGAGTGGAGGCATGGAGAGGGACCTGCAAGAATAATAGATGCATAGGGCTTTATTTAACTCATGTCTCTTGGAGATGAATTTTTAAAATATGTTCTTACTGATTTTTTTAGAGAGAGAGGGAGAGGGATAGAAGAATTGATGAGAGAGAAACACCTGCACACCCCCTACTGGGAATTGAGCCCACAACCCAGTCAAACCTCTTGGTTGATGCTCAACCACTAAGCCCCACCAGCCAGGCTGGAGATAAATTATTAATGAAAAATATCTTGAGACCCTAGACATTTACAATGTGGATGTAAGAAAATATTAGGGATAGCTCTCCCCTCCTCCTTTCATCCCAGTGCAGTGATAGCTCCTCCTCTCTCTCTGGTCTTGACCTCTCCTACCCCCCTCCTCCTTAATGCTGCAGAGACTTGTTGGTTATCGTTGTATCCTTTCTGCCAGTCTCCTCAGGGCATCATTTCCCCCATTTGACAGGTGAGAACACTGATGGAGTGAGGTTGAGGCTGCCGGCTTACTGGCAGCTAAGGAGTATCTGCCCCTGAAATGGACTGGCCCTTCCCACTTTGTTCTGCCACGTGCTGCCTGCATCAGTGAACGTTGGCCAGAGTCTGGAGAGCTCTGACACCCTCTTCCCTGTTCCCTCTTGCTCAGCAGGCTCCAGGCTGCATTTCCTCCTCTGGGAAGTGGTTAAGATCATGGGCTTTGGAACTAGGCCAACTTGGATTTGACTCGTACATCTATGGCCATGGGAAGTGATGTGTTGAATTGTGTCCCCCTCCCCCCCAAATGTGTTGAAGTCCTAACCCCCAGTACCTTAGAATGTGGCCTTATTAGGCAATAGGGTCATGTAGATGTAGTTAGTTAAGATGAGGTCATACTGGAGTAGGGTGGGCCCATATCCAGTATGAAGGGTGTCCTTATACAGAGACTCCATGTGACGATGGGGGCACAGATTGGAGGTGGGTGCAGCTACAGCCAAGGGACACCGAGGATGCTGGCCACTATGAGAGGCTGAGAGAGGCAGGGGAAGTCCCCTCAGCCCTCAGAAGGAACAGCCCTGCTGGAATACATGTCTGTTGTTTTAAGCCACTCCGTTTGTGGTGCTTGTCATGGCACCTCTAGGAAATGAATATACAGGAAGTTACTTGAGTTTTCTGAGCTTCAGAATTGGTAGGACACCCTGCACTATGGGATTTTGTGTGTGTGTGTGTGTGTGTGTGTGTGTGTGTGTGAGAGATGATTAAGTGAGAAGCAGCTCTGCTTTTCTACTCTAGTCTGGAAAAGCAAGGCGGATGTGGCTGACCTGTTTGTCTCCTTTGTCTTCCTTTAGCTGAGTGAGGAGTTGGATCAGGTGGTTGAGAACTCAGAGCGGGCAGACGAGCAGGAAAAGGAGGCAGTCAGAGTCCAGAGTTCAGGAATCTTACCAGGTAAGTGGGTTCAGTGCTGGGGTGAAGGGTGGGGAAATGGGGGGTGCTGCTGCTGCAGTGGGAAGCCCCGGGCCAGGCACCTCGCCTGTGGGTACCGTGGCCGAGGAGGAGCCCCTGTTTGCGCCTTGGTGTCAGATCTCAGGTGGTGCCCTAGTTTTAAAGCTATGCATATTTAACCAGCCTGGGACAGAGGCTGTGCCTAGGCCCGTATCTACCCTTTTCTGTACCCGCGTGTGAGCCAGTTCCTGAGGCCAGGTCTTTGGATACAATAGCAAGGACTTCGGGTGTCTGCTCTTCTGTTAGTTTTCCCCTAAGAAGCAGGTGGTAGCTGAGCCCCTAATATCTGGGTCACTTCCCAGAGCCTCTGGAAGAATATCTAATAGGCACCACCTCTCCGATATCAGACCTCTCCAGGATAGTCACCCAGCTGGGCGAGCAGGGTCCTGTCAGTCAGGGGGCCTCTTATGGAGCCTTGCAGGAACCTCTGGCACCGTTGACCACCTCTTCCTCCCCTGCTTCACCCACTGCTTGCTCACATGTACCTGCCATGCTCACATCTCTCGCCCAGTGGTGACTGATAAACTCTGGACTTATTTATCCTGTATATCCAAATGCCCGGGTGATAGCTCTGTTTAGCTGTTCCACAGGTACCCTGAACTCCACTCATCCAGATTCGCCCTCCTGATCTCCCCACTTGACCCTCTTCCAGTGTTTCCTGTTCCTGAGATTTTTTTAGAGAGGAAGGAGGGCAGCACTACCCACCCAATTGAACCTGGGAGTCATTCTTTTTTCCTTCCTTCCCTTCTTCACCACTTTCTCTGCCTCGTAGCTGTGCCTGCTTCTTTTATCTTGCGCTCATTCCCTCCCACCATCGGAGGGAATTCCTCTTCCTGGAGTTCTCCTCCCTCCATCAGCTAGTGGATGCCTAATCATTCTTCAGCTCACTCATTTTTTTTTCTACAAAGCCTCTGTGACCTCCCAACTAGATCACTTCCCACCCCCCCACACTGTCACTGCATAGCCTGTGCACCTCGCCCTTGTAGCTGTCCTGATAGGATGGTGTATTTGTTAGCCTGACTGATTAATATCTATTTTACTGGAATGTAAGCTCCCTGATGGTGGAGACCAGTCTGTTTTGCTCACTTCTTTAGCCCTGGCCATGCAATAGAGATTTGTTGAATAGAAGAATAAGTGAATGAAGGCTCAGTCAGACTCTAGCTTCTTGGGTGGATGGGGGGAGGTGGGATTCTGCTCCTCTTCGTTCCAGTATTTGTAGGGGAGGAGAACGGGACAGGAAATTCTGTGGTTGTGTCTAATCCTTAGAGAAGACTTTGGAGAAGGAAGGAGGCTGGAAGGGCAGCTGATGTTTACTGATTGCGACCTCTGGGCCAGGCACTGTCATAGCCATTGCCCCAAGGTTAAATAGTGTGGGACGATCACGTGGCTGGTAAACAAGCAGACTGGGTCAAGTTCTTTCTGACCTCAAGCTCTTTCTGCTGCACCAGTGGTTTAAAAAAAAAATATTTAAAACATTTTTTTACTAAAGGCCAATATATAAAAAGGTAGGTAGTCGCATGACTGCCCCCTCTCTGACTCTAGGCCAGTGATGGTGAACCTATGACACGCGTGTCAGAGGTGACACGCGAACTCATTTTTTGGTTGATTTTTCTTTGTTAAATGGCATTTAAATATATAAAATAAATATCAAAGTATAAGTCTTTGTTTTACTATGGTTGCAAATATCAAAAAATTTCTATATGTGACACGGCACCAGAGTTAAGTTAGGGTTTTTCAAAATGCTGACACGCCGAGCCCAAAAGGTTTGCCATCACTGCTCTCGGCACTGCCTGGGGAGAACAGTTTAAAAGCCTTGAATGTTAGTGTCTATGTTTCTGTAACAAATTACCACAAACTTAGTGGTTTACAACAACACAAATACCTTGCAGTTCTGGAGGTCAGAAGTCCCAAATGTGTCTCCCTGGGCTGCAGTGGAGGTGTTGGCAGACCTGCGTTCCTTCCTGGAGGCTCCAGGGGGACATCTGTCCTAGTGGACTTTCCAGCGTTAGAGGCTGCCCCAATTCCTTGGCTTGTGGCCCTTCTTTCATCTTCAGACCAGCAGTGGCGCATGGAGTATTTTTCACATATTGTCATTCTGCCACTGACTTCTGCCTCCCTCTTCCACATTTAAAGAGCCCTTGTGATTACATTGGGTGTACCCAGATATTCCAAGATGATATCTCTGTTTTAAGGTACATGGTAAGCAACTTTAATCCCATCTTTCTGCCTTAATTTCTCTTTGGCGTATAACTGGACGCATTTACAGGTTCCAAGAGTTAGGAGTTAGGAATCCTTGCTGGGCCATTCTTCTGCCTTCTGTACCCTGCACTGTCCTCTTGCCTCCAATTAGGAAAGGACAGATGCAGGAAGAAGGAGGGAGGGCAGACTTTGAAAGATGAAGCTTTTTCTGTAGATATACAAATGATTGATAATAAGCACATGAGAAGATGCTCAACACCATTAATTATCAGGGAAATGCAAATTTAAACCACAAGGAGATACCACTTCAAC
>NW_005871113.1:4336089-4351048 GCF_000147115.1 Myotis lucifugus
GATTGCTACAATCAATAAGATGGACCACAACCAGTTTTGGTGGGGATATCAGGAAATGAGAACCCCTGTACATTGCTGGTGGGAATGTAAAATGGTGCACTTGCTGTGGAAAACAGCCTGGCAGTTCCTCAAAAGGTTAAATACAGAGTTATCCTGTGACCCAGCAATTCCAATCCTGGTATATATCCAAGAGAAAGGAAGACTTGCATCCACACGAAAACTTGTATAAGAATGTTCATAGCAGCATTAATCATAATAGCCAAAAGATGGAAACAACCCAGGTGTCCACCATCCGATGAATGAATAAATAGTATGTTAATATAGTGGGATGTTACTTGGCAATAAAAAGTAATGAAGAATTGATTATGCTATGACATGGATGAGTCTTGAAAACATTAAATGAAAGAAGTCAGACCCAAAGGCCACATATCGAATGATTCTCTTTATGTGAATTGTCCAGAATAGGCAATTCCATAGACAGAAAGTAGATTATTGGTTAGCAGGGACTGAGGAGGAGGAGGAACTACTAAAGAGTATGGAGTTTCTTTTTGGGTTATGAAAATGTTCTATAATTAGATAGTGGTGATGGTTGCACACCTTGTGAATATACTAAGCACTATGAAATATATTCACTTTAAAAGGGTAATGTTACGGTATGTAAATATATCTCAAAAAACCAAAACCAAAAACAGTCACTAAATAGAAGAAGAGACAAACACTTTCACTCCTTCTTTGCACTCAGAATGCACCTTTGCCCAGTGCTTTCTGCAAGGTAGCCACCCAGTTCTCCTTCCTCTGAGCAGAAAACCCAGCTTGTTTTCAGAAAGTGAATTGCTCGTCACAGATCCCCTTAATGGCCGGACTTACTGTCTGGGAAGTGTGGGTTTTGAAGCAGTTGTGTTGTAGATTTTACAAAACTCAAAAGTTACCTTTCTTTCAAGAACATTTGTGCATTATTTTTGTCTTGCTACTACCTCAAGTTTATATTCATATAAAGGAAATATAATTTAAAAAATTATTTTTCTATTACAGTTTGCATTCAAAACTATTTTGTGTTAGTTTTAGGCATACAGTAGATAGACATTCATATAGGTTGCAAAGTGTTCCGTATAACTCAAGTGCCTGCCTCACAGCATAGTTAGTTACTACAGTATTAATAACTATATTCCCTATGCTGTACTTTACACCCCCATGCCTATTTTGTAACTAGCAATTAGCACTTCTTAATCCCATCGCCTTATTACATCCTGGCCTTCCAACGCCCATCCCCTCTGGCCTCCGTCAGTTTGTTCTCTGTATCTATAAGTGTTTCAGTTTTGTTAGTTTATTTTGTTCATTAGATTCCACGTATGCTATTTGTCTTTCTCTGTCTGGCTTATTTCACTTAGCATAATACCCTCTAGGACTAGGTCCATTCATGCTGTTGCAGATAGTAAGAGTTCATTCTTTTTTATGGCCAAGTAATACAGTAAAACCTTGATAGAAAGGACTAGTTCGGGTGAGGGAGTGTCCATTGAAGCCTGAAGTCCGTTATATAATAAAGTAGGTTTCCCAACGCATATGTTAAACAATTGACGAATTAGTTTACCTCTTTTTACTTATGTAGACATGTTTGTGTAATTAAAAGTAAGTATGTATGAAAAGTTTAATTTCACAGAAAAGTTTTCTGTATGTATTACTGTAATTTTAAATTTATACTGAATAGGTCTAGTAAACGCATGCATTCACTGGTCACCAAGAGTAAACAAATGCAGACAACTGGGGCGTGGCTTAGTGCACCTGGGAATAACCGGGCACGCATTAAAACTGCTGCAGATTGTCACGCCATGCAGCAGCAGAACTAGTTATAGTTACTGTGCGAGATGTGGTGTGATCACGTGCTAATCATTCCCTGAACATTGTTTATAAGTGGATTTAAGTATGTATCGTTGTAGATATGTAATATTTATTTATGTTAGCGAAATTACTACAGTGTTTTTTCCAACATATGGCCATTTGCTAAAATTTGTTAAAAATAACAACAAAAAAATACCCTGTAAGTTTAATTATAAACACATCTTGGTTAAAAGCATTTTAAAATTAACAGGGTGTTAATTTTCACATATGACATATAGACTGGACATTTTGTCCTTTAAATCCAAAGTCCATTAAATTGAGGGTTTACTGTATTCCCTTGTACCACTGCTTTTTTATCCATTTGTTTCCTGATGGGCACTTGGGTTGCTTCCCATTCTTGGCTATGGAAATAATGCTGCAGTGAACATAGGGGTGCATATATTCTTTTGAATTGGTGTCTTCAGATATATACCCAGAGGTGGAAACACTGGGTCATAAGGTGGATCCATTTTGAATTTTTTTGAGGAACCTTCAAACTGTTTTCTATAGTGGTTGCACCAATCTGCATTCCCTTCAGCAATGCACTGGGGTTCCCTTTTCTCAAGATCCTCCCCAACACTTGTTTGTTGATTTATTAATGATAGCTTTTCTCACAGGTGTTAGTGGCATCTTATTGTGGTTTTAATTTCCATTTCTCAGATGATTGGTGATGTTGAGCATCTTTTCAGATGTCTATTGGCGATCTGTATGTTCTCTTTAGAGAATTGTATTTTCAGGTCCTCTACCCACTTTTTAATTGGGTTGTTTGTTTTTTTGGTGTTGAGTTGTCTGAGTTCTTTATTAATTTTGGCTATTAACCCCTTATTGGATATAATATTGGCAAATATGTTCTCCCAATCAGTAGGTTGTCTTTTCATTTTATTGGTTTCCCTTGCTGTGCAAAAACTTTTTAGTTTGATGTAGTCCCATTTGTTTATTATTTCCTTTGCTTTCCTTGCCCGAGATATATCAGAAAAAATATTGCTAAGAGTAATGTCCGAGATTTTGCCTAAGTTTTCCATTAGGAGTTTTATGGTTTCAGACCTTACATTTAAGTCTTTAAACCATTTTGAGTTTATTATTGTATATGATGTAAAAAGGCGGTCTAGTTTCATTTTTTTGCATGTATCTGTTCAGTTTTCCCAATGCCATTTATTGAATAGACTGTCTTTACTCCATTGTATGTTATCTCTTCCTTTGTCAAAGATTAATGAACCATATAGGGGTTTATCTCTGGTTTCTCTATTCTGTCCCATTGATCTATGTGTCTGTTTTTATGCCAGTACCATGCTGTTTTTAATTATTATAGCCTTGTAGTATAGTTTTATATCAGGTAGTGTGATACCTCCTACTTCATTGTTGTTTTTTTCAAATTGCTATTCTGAGTCTTTTGTGTTTCCACACACATTTTTGGGTTATTTGTTCTACTTCTGTGAAAAATGCCATCAGTATTTTGATAGGAATTGCATTGAATCTATAAATTGCTTTGGGTAGTATGGACATTTTAATTATTTTAATTCTTCATAACCATAAGCTTGTTATCAGCTTCCATTTATTATTATCTCCTTCGATTTCTTACAATTTTCTGAGTATAAGTCTTTTACCTCCTTGATTAAATTTATTCCTAAGTATTTTTTTAGTGTTTTTTAGTATTTTTAATTACTGGTCAGAGTAATTAAACTTTTCATACATACTTACTTTTAATTACACAAACATGTCTACATAAGTAAAAAGAGGTAAACTAATTCGTCAATTGTTTAACATATGCATTGGGAAACCTACTTTATTATATAACGGACTTCAGGCTTCAATGGACTCTCCCTCACCCGAACTAGTCCTTTCTATCAAGGTTTTACTGTATTACTTGGCCATAAAAAAGAATGAACTCTTACCATCACATAAATGTGATGACTGTTTTCTTAGTTTCTGCTAGTTCATTATTGGTGCATAAAATGCAACCCATTTCTGAATATTTAGTATCATGCTATTTTACTGAATTCATTTATTAGTTCTAGTTGTTTTTGTTGGAACATTTAGGGTTTTCCATATACAGTATCATGTCGTGTACAAATAATGACAGTTTTACCTCTTTCTAATTTGTATACCTATTATTTCTTCTTCTTGTCTGATTGCTGTGGTTAGGACTTCCAGTTGCTATGTTGAATAGGAGTGGTGAAAGTGGACATCCCTGTCTTGTTCCTGATCTTAAGGAAAACACTTTAAGTTTTTCCCCTTTGAATATGATATCACCTGTGGGTTTGTCATATATGGCCTTTATTATGTTGAGATATGTTCCCTCTGTTCCCACTTTGCTGAGAGTTTTTATCCTAAATGGGTGCTGGATTGTCAAATGCTTTTTCTGCATCTATTGATATGATCATATAATTTTTATCTTTCATTTTATTGGTGTGGTGTATCACATTAATTGATTTATGAATATTTAATCATCCTTTGCATCCCCAAAATAAATCCCATTTGTCCATGGTATATGAACTTTATAATGTATTGCTGAATTCTGTTTGCTAATATTTTTTAAAAATATATTTTTATTGATTTCAGAGAGGAAAGGAGAGGGAGGGGGAGATAGAAACATCAATGATGAGAGAGAATCATTGATCAGCTGCCTCCTGCATGGATCGAGCCCGAAACCCGGACATGTGCCCTTGACCGGAATCAAGCCTGGGACCCTTCAGTCCACAGGCCTATGCTCTATCCACGGAGCCAAACCAGCTAGGGCTGTTTGCTAATATTTTGTTGAGGATTGTTGCATCTATGTTCATCAGGGATACTGGCCGATAATTTTCTTTCTTTGTAGTGTTTTTATCTGGTTTTGGAATCAGGATAATGCTGGTCTCATAAAATGAGCTTGGGAGTCTTCCCCCCTCTTGAATTTTTTGGAGTAGTTTGAGAAGGATAGGTGTTAACTCTTTTTTGAATGTTTGTTAAAATTTACCTCTTAAGACATCCAGTCCAGGACTTTTGTTTGTTCGGAGTTTTTTTTTTCCCCTTCGTTCTCTCTCTCTCTCTCTCTTTTTATTACTGCTTCAATTTCATGAGTTATAATCAGTGTGTTCAGATTTCCAGTTTCTTCTTGATTCAGTCTTGGAAGATTGTATATTTCTAGAAATTTATCCAGTTTTTCCAGATTAACCAGTTTGTTGGCAATTAGTATTTTCTTAAAATTCTTTGTATTTCTCTGGTGTCAGTTGTTACTTTTCCTCTTTCATTCTGGTTTTATTTGGGTCCTCTCTTTTTCTTAATGAGTCTGAGTAAAGGTTTATCAATCTTGTTTTTCTTTTCAAAGAATCCGCTCCTTTTTTTTTTTTTAGATTCTATTTTGTTTCTTTACCCTTTGATCCTAATTATTTTCTTCTCAACTTGGGCTTTGTGTTTTCTTCTTTTTCTAGTTCCTTTAGGTGTAAGGTTATATTGTTTATAAGAGATTTTTCTTGTTACTTGAGGTAGGCCTGTATTGCTATGAATTTCCCTCTTAGGACTCTGTCACTGTGTCCTATAGATTTTGGGTTGTTGTATTTTCATTTTTATTTGTCTCAGGGTATCTTGATTTCTTCCTTGATCTCATTGATAAGCCATTCATTGTTTAGTAACATGTTATTTAGCCTCCGTGTGTTTCTGTGTTTTTCAGTTTTCTTCTTGTAATTGATTTCTAGATCCATACCATTATGGTCAGAGAAGAAGCTTGATATGATTTCAGTCTTCTTATATTTATTTTGACTTATTTTGTGTCCTAACATGTGGTCTATCCTGGAAATGTACGTGTGCAAACCAGCTAGGGCTGCCCTTGAAAAGAATGTATATCCTGCTGCTCTGGGGTGAAATGCTGTGAAAGTATCAATTAAGCCATCTGGTCTTATGTGTCATTCAAGCCCACTGTTTCCTTGTTGATTTTCTGTCTGGAAGATCTATCCATTGATGTTAATAGGGTGCTATAGTTTCCTACTATGTCTTTCTCTCCTTTTAAGTCCATCAATATTTGCTTTATATATTAGGTGCTCCTATGTTGGGTGCATAAATGTTTACAAGGGTTATATTCTCTTGATGGATTGCTCCCTTTATCATTATGCAATGCCATTCTTTGTCTCTTAGCCTTGGTTTTAAAGTCTATTTTGTCTGGTGTAAATATTGCTACCCCAGCTTTTTGTTGTTGTTTCCCTTGGAATAAAATATTTTTTCCCATTTCTTTACAGTTTCTTCTTCTGGTACTTCTATGATATGGATGTTGTTATGCTTATGTTGTCCCAGAGGTCCCTTAAACTATCCTCATTTTTCATTATTAAAAAAAAAAATTGCCCCTTGCTCTGATTAGATGCTTTCTGCTACCTTGTCTTCCAAATCACTGATTTGATCCTGTTTCATCTAATCTGCTATATAGTCCTTCTAGTGCAGTGGTTCTCAACCTTCTGGCCCTTTAGATACAGTTCCTCATGTTGTGACCCAACCATAAAATTATTTTTGTTGCTACTTCATAACTGTAATGTTGCTACTGTTATGAATCGTAATGTAAATATCTGATATGCAGGATGGTCTTAGGCGACCCCTGTGAAAAGGTCGTTTGCCAAAGGGATCGTGACCCACAGGTTGAGAATCGCTATTCTAGTGTATTCATTTCTGACTGGTTCTTTTTTATGTTTTCTGTGCCCTTTTTATGCTTACTGTCTCTGTGTTTAAGTTCTCACTGAGTGCATCCATTCTTCCACTAAGTTTTGAACTCTGTGTTTGACATATTGTCTGTCTCCTTTTCATTTTTTTCCTGGGGATTTCTTCTGTTCTTTTATTTGGGGCACGTTTATTGTTATTTCCCATTTTGGCTGCCTCTCGGTATTTGTTTCTGTATATTATGGAGATCTGCTGTGCCTTTCAGTCTTGGTAAGGTGGCCTTTGGGCTCAACGGCACGGTCTCCCTAGTCACCTGTTTTTGGTGCTTCAGGAATGTCCCCCATGTGGGTTATGTGACCCCTCCTGTTGAGTCTGGATTGCTGTTGAGTCATCTGTGTGTACAGTTGACCTTCAGGGCAACTGACTGTGAGATTGACTACAATCACAGTGTACGAGCTGCTGTGCAAGGGCTGACCCCATTAAGCAGAATTCTCCCCAGTAGGGTGAGGTGTCTGCCGAGATCTCCCTCTGGGTGTGCTGCTGTGGAGCTGATTGGATCGAGCTCTGATGGGGTCCAAGCTTGCCACCAGCTGTTAGTTCTGGAGCCTCTTGGAGGGACTCTGGTGCTGGTCAGTGTCAGATGCCTGTAACGGACCCTGGGCTACCTGTCTGGATCTACCAAGTGATCTGCAATTTGTGGCTGCTTCTGCCGAGGTGCTTGAAGGGTCCAAGCTGTGTACCAAGACTGGCTTCTGCCAGCACTGAGGCCAGGGACAGGTCAGTAAAAGGCCCCAAACCCCCCGGAATCTGTCTCCGCCTACTGGCTGCCTGCTCGGCTCAGTGACCAGAAGAGCCTCTTGTGGTGTTTGAGTTGCACGAGTAGGTTCTCAGTGAGTCACTAGGTAGTGGGAAGTGATGTTCACCAGGTTGATAGAGAGTCAAACTCAATGCCAGTGTGGGTCTGAGGCCACTCTGCAGAAGTGCAGGGTACACCAGTGCTCAGTGCTAGCTGCCACCCACCTGAGACCTGTGGACCTTAAAGGCGGGGTGGGCCCTGCAGATTTCACCAGGCTAAAACAGACCAGGCTTTGACCATGAAGAGAGAAGGCTCCACACAGCGACAGTGACACTGATCAGGCGTGTGAAGGGGAAATGGCTTTGCCCAATAGCTGCACAACTCTCCCCCTCCCTGTGTGCCTCTGGCACTCCTCCAGTTTGCCCGAGCTTCCTCCAGAGCTCCTCAATAAAGTCTGCACCACCGGTTCAGGCTGGAGGCAGAGACAGACCGCCCCACCAGGAGCAATCCTGGCAGGGTGGGCCTTCCAGGACTCGGCTGGCAGGGGCTCTTTGCCACTCCCCAGGCAGACGAATGGAGGGGAGTGCTCCACTCAGGCAAGATGGCGTCCCTGGTTGGCACCTAGCACAGGGACACTTGCTGTTGTCACTCACACCTTCTACCCGCAGCCATTCCGCTCAGTCTGGTCCACTCCAGCTGCCATCCCCCTGCAGAGCCCCGGGTGAGTGCCATGGCCCCTAGGAGAGCAGTACCCTCTCACCAGGGCAGACAGAACCCCTGCTGATTTTTGTAGCCAGGTATTTTGTGGGCTTTTTTCCTGGCTTTAGTGCTCTGGCTAAGGATCCTGGCATGGGGCTGAGGCCCTGGCTCCTCCACAGGGACTTCCTCTGGATTCTCAATCGCAGCATGTGGGTGCCGGGCCAGCCCTTTGTGTGCCTGCCTTTCCTGCCGGTCTGATGCGGGTTCCTCTATGCACCCTCAGTTATGAGGCTTCTGCTCAGCATCTTCAGATAGTTATTGAGGTGGATTTTTCAGTACTTGAGCCATGACTCTGACATGGTCCTGGGAGGAGGGGAGTGTAACTTCCACCGACTCCACCATCATCTTGCAGTTGGGAAGGAATTTGCTTTAATTTTTTTAATGCCCTTGACCGGAATCGAACCCAGGACCCTTCAGTTGGCAGGCTGATGCTCTATCCACTGAGTCAAACCAGCGAGGACAGGATATTTACTTTTAAAATACATTCATCCAGCCCTAACCGGTTTGGCTCAGTGGATAGAGAGTCAGTCTGTGGACTGAAAGGTCCCAGGTTCGATTCCGGTCAAGGGCATGTACCTTGGTTGCGGGCACAACCCCAGTATGGGGTGTGCAGGAGGCAGCTGATCGATGTTTCTCTCTCATCGATGTTTCTAACTCTCTATCCCTCTCCCTTCCTCTCTATAAAATCAATAAAATATATTTTAAAAAAGATACATTCATCCAGCTTGCCACAAAAAAGCCAGGGTTTGCTTTTCAGACTGCAGAGTGCATAGAACATTTTGTCAAATGTCCAGCATCTTTTTTTTAATGGTAAAAATGTAGTAGTGTCTAGTTTCAGAATTGAGTGACACTTGTAGCACATATGGATGATAAGGAGTTACAGGTTTTACTTACATTACATGCGAATTGGTGGGTCAAGGAAAAGCCTACAAAGAAGCTAAACTTGGCTTCTGTCAGTGAAACAGAGGAGACTCTTGGCCAGTGTTTCCACGAGAGTAATTTGTCCAAAAGAAACGAATCCAAGTGATGCAATTGTCATATGACTTTTTTGTGCCTTAGATTCTTATAATTGATTTCAGAGAGGAACGGAGAGGGAGAGAGATAGAAACATCAACCATGAGAGAGAGTTATCCATTGAGTGCCTCCTGCAGGCACCACCTCCTGTCCTCGCTGGTTTGGCTCAGTGGATAGAGCACCAGCCTGCCAACTGAAGGGTCCTGGGTTCGATTCCGGTCAAGGGCATTAAAAAAATTAAAGCAAATTCCTTCCCAATTTCAAGAACATGTGGGGGAGAGATCCATTTCTTTCCCTCACCAAAGTTAGAGCGCTCCACGTCATGTTTATCTGGCTTATGACAGGGTGGATCTGCCCACAAATGCCCATCGTTGTTCATCTTCACTGTGTGGTTCAGCTGGAGGTAGTAGGCAGTCTGCCTTACAAATGTCTGAGTTCTGCGTGTGATGCAGTGATAGACTTTCAGGCAGGTCTTCTTTTATCGAAATTAGTAACTGGAATCGTCAGTACTGACGCGCACTCTGTCGTGTATGGAAAGGGTTGACCTAGGAGTCAGGACTCTAGGACTCTCAGTCTGATTGTGCCAGTTATGGCTGCGGGACTGCACAGGAGTGAGTTTGGACCAGATGGCCTTTTAGTTCCCTACCGACTCTTAAAAATTTTACTCAGATGTTAGGCACCGCATCAGTCACTTTGGAGTTCTTTCAGTTTTGTTTTGTGATCTTTCAAACCCCATTAGAATGTAGCAACCTGGTACCCGTTGACTACAGTTATGAGCAGCTCATGGCAGTGAATGTGCTGTTTGGAAGCAGACCCTTGGTCCCACGTGAACCATGGGAGCTGGGGGCGCCTTCCAAACAAAACAGCTGGTAGGTCCCTGTGCTCAGAGCGCCGTACTCTGGGTCCTGTGGGCCTGTAGCCCAGCTACATGTAACCGGTCAGCCCCTAGCTCAGCAAAGCCGTCTATGGACTGGGCGTGAAGGAGGGGCGTGTCTTGTGACATGTCTAACGGAGCACCCTGTACAGGATCCTGGGGAGGAGATCTGAATGGAAGACTCTCAGAGAGGGACTTAGTAAAGTGGAGCAGGGTCATGAGAGAAACATGAGAGAAGGCAGATAGCAAAGCCTTGAAGGAGCAGAAATCGACACAGTCCTGATAAGCAGCAGAAGTAGAATCAGACACAAGTGAAGTTGAGCCCGGCCAGTGTGGGTCAGTGGTTGAGTGTTGACCTATGAACCATGAGGTCACAGTTTGATTCCTGGTCAGGACACATGCCCTGCAGGAGGCACCCAATGGATAACTCTCTCTCATCGTTGATGTTTCTATCTCTCTCTCCCTCTCCGTTCCTCTCTGAAATCAACTATAAAGTTGAAAAAGAGAGCTGCTGAATTCCTTTTGTAGAACTAGAGCCGCTGTGTATCTTGGTGGCTTAGCTCTCAGCTGCCCAACGGTTTTCTTGGAGCTTCCTGGTTCCACACTTGCGTTGCAGCTGTAGAGGAAACGTTCCTGCCTACAGCAGCCTGTTCCTACAGCCTGGAGGAGCCTCACAGACATGTCTGGGACTTTGCACTCCTGTGTGAAATAAAAACTTTCTAAGGTATTTTGCCAGAAATAGCAAGGCACACCAATTTGTTCATAGTTTTACATGCCTGAAGTGCACTGGTGTTCTCTGACAGGTTAAAGGTAGCTAGTTAGCGTTGCAAGACTTAGTTGATCTATTATTTGGGTTATTCATTCATTTAGCAGATATAGAAACATTACATGCCTACTATGTGAAAGACACTGTATTCTGCCCCACCTCCATTTTATTTTTTTCTTGCTATTTTTTCTAATTCTTTATTATTAAGAAGTTGTAGTGCCATGGTCTTCATTTGTGCTAGCTTCATCATTGAGGGCTTTTTTTTTTTTTATGGTGTAGAGGGTACTTTCTGTTTCTTCAGTAACTAATCCATTGAGCAGGCACTCTGTACTGTAATGCATTTTGCAACATTCTCTTATATACTTAGGCATCCTATAACATTGAGATGATCATTTCCTTTCACATGAAGAAAGTGAGGCTTAAGTCATTAAGTAACTTATCCTGAGATCACAGAATAGTTAGTAGAAGAGCTGGAACCCAAATCACTCTGACTCTACATCTCATGGTGTGTGTGTTGTTGTTTTTTAAAAAAATATTTTTATTGATTTCAGAGAGGAAGGGAGAGAGAGAGAAACATCAATGATGAGAGAGAATCATTGATTGTCTGCCTCCTGCACGTCCCCTGCTGGCATCAAGCCCACAATCTGAGCATGTGCCTTTGACCGGAATCGAACCCGGGACCCTTCAGTCTGCAGGCTGACACTCTATCCACTGAGCCAAGCAAGCTAGGGCTACATCTCATGGTTTTAACCACTGGGCTAGATTTCTGGTCTTTCAGTTCAGAACATTAGTGAATAAAACACCCAAATTACTTCTTCCTCAAAGTCCTCCTGATGCTTTAGGCACAGGGCCATGTGACCTCCTCCACAAAGCCTTTGCTGACCTCTGCCTTTCTCCACATGCTCTCCCTTCTTTCTTCTGAGTAAAGGAAGCCTCACATTTCACATTTCACATGCTCTGAATCCTGTAGCAGTTGTAGCACAGACCATCAGTCCTGGTCTCTGTATCTTCCCAAAGCGCCTCGCACAGTGTCTTGCATGTAGAGTTGGTGCTCAATGCGTGTTGGTAGAATTATAGAATGGACGATTTCCTTGTCGCCACCAGCCTAGGACACGTCAGTAGTTCTGTGCTGATCCTGCTTTTGTGCTTTTAAATAAAGTAACATGAAATAATTATGACAAATACTTTAATATCTTGTTATTTAAAGCTTATATTTCAAGTTAAATTTATTGGGGTAACATTGGTTAATAACATTATATAAATTTCAGGTGTACAGCTTGATAGTATGACATCTGTATACAGTATTGCGTGTTCGCCTCCGGAAGTCACCATGTATTTCACCTCCTTTACCCTTGTCCTCACTCCAATGCCCTGCCCCTCTGGTAACCACCATTCTGTTGTCCGGGTCTATGAGTTTGCTTTTTTCTTTGCACGTCTCCTTTTTGTTTTTATATTCCACATATGAGTGGAATCATGCAGTTTGTGTCCTTTTCCTTCTGACCTAGTTCACTTAGCATAAAACTCTCAAGATCCATCCACGTGTGTATGTCTTTAAAAAATTTTTTTTTATTTTATTGATTTGAGAGAGAGAGAGAGAGAGAAGTAGGGAGGAAGAGGAGGGGTGGAGAGAGAGAGAGAGAGAAATATTGATTTTTTTGTTTCACTTATTTATGCATTCATTGGTTGATTCTTGTATGTGCTCTGACAGGGATCGGGGATCGAACCTCAATGTTGGTGTATCAGGATGACACTCTAGCTAACTGAGCTACTCAGCCAGGGACAAGATCCACTCATGTTGCTGCAAATGGCAACACTTTTTTTTTTTTATGACTGAGTAGTAGTCCATAGTATATATGTGTCATATATTAATTATTTGTCGAAGGACATTAAGGCTGTTTCCATGTCTTGGCTATTGTAAATAATGCTGCAATGAACATAGAGGTACATACATCTTTACGAAGTGTTTATTGTCCCAGACATTGTGTTTGTTTTTTTAATTTTTGAATTACAGTTGACATTCATTATTATACTAATTTCAGGTGTACAGCATAGTGATTAGACATTTATATAACTTACAAAGTGAACCCCCGGTAAATGTAGTACCCACCTATCACCATACATAGTTATTATAGTATTATTGACTATATTCCCTATGCTATACTTTACATCCCTATGACTATTTTATAACTATCAATTCGTACTTCTTAATCCCCTCACCTTTTTCACCCAGTCCCCCCACACCCCTCCCATTTTGTTCTTTATATCTATTTATTTTGTTTTTTAGATTCCACATATAAGTAAAATCATATGGTATTTGTCTTTCTCTGTCTGACTTATTTTACTTAGCATAATACCCTCTAGGTCCATGCGTGTTGTGAGAATGTAAGATTTCATTCTTTTCTATGGCTGAATATTCCATTATATATATGTACCACTTCTTTATCCAGTTGTCTATCATTGGTTTATTAGGTTTCTTCCATATCTTGGCTATTGTAAATAATTCTACAGTGAACATGGGAATGCTATATCTTTTGGATTTCTTTGGGTAAATGCCCAGAAGTGGAATTGCTGGGTCATGTGGCAGTTCTGTTTTTAATTTTTTGAGGAACTTCTATACTGCTGCACCAACTTGCATCCCACTAACAGTGCATGAGGGTTTCCTTTTCTCCTCATTTTCGCCAACACTTATTATTTGTTGATTTATTGATGATAGCCATTCTGACATGTATGAGGTGATATCTCATTGTGGCTTTAACTTGTATGTCTCTGCTGATTAGTGATGTTGAGTATCTGTTCATGTATTTGTTGACCATCCGTATGCCCTTTTTGGAGAAATGTCTGTTTAGGTCCTCTGCCCATTTTTAAATTAGATTGTTTGTCTTTTTGGTGATAAGTTTTATGAGTTCCTTATATAGTTTGGATATTAACCCCCTATCGGATATATCATTAGTGAATATTTTCTCCCATTTATTAGGTTGTCTTTTTGTTTTGTTGATGGTTTTGCTATGCAGAAACTTTTTATTTTTATTTAGTCCCATTTATTTTATTTTATTTTTATCATAAATGGATATTGAATTTTGTCAAATGCTTTTTCTAAATCTACTGATATGATCATATGACGAATATAGTTCATTTTGTTTATGTGGTGTATCACATTAATTGACTTGTGGATATTGAACCAACCTCGTATCTTGGGAATAAATCCCACTTCATTGTGGTATATGATCTTTTTTACTTATTGATGAATTCAGTTCGCTAATATATTGTTAAAGACTGTTTGTATCTATGTTCATCAGGGGTATTGGCCTATAATTTTCTTTTTTGGTAGTGTCTTTGTTGTTGTTATCAGGGTAATGCTGGCTTTCTCAAATGAGTTTGGGAGCCTTTCCCTCTTTAGTTTTCTGGAATAGTTTGTGAAGGATAGGTATTAATTATTTTTTGCGTGTTTGGTAAAAATCACCTGTGAAGCCATGTGCTCCTGGACTTGCTTGTAGGGAGTTTTTTGGTTACTGATTGGATATGGTTAGTAGTTAATGGCCTGTTCAATTTTTTGTTTCCCCCGATTTAGCCTGAAAAGACCGTATGTTTTTAGAAATTTATCCATTTCTTCTAGGTTGTCCAGTTTGTTGGCATGTAATTGTTGGTGGTATTTCCTTGTCATCCTGCGTATTTCTCTGGTGTAGATTGTCAGTCCTCCTCTTTCTGATTTTAGTTATTTGGCCCTCTCTCTTTTTTTCCTTCTGATGAGTCTAACTAAAGGTTTATTAATTTTGTTTACTTTTTCAAAGAACCAAGTTTCTGATTTCATTTATCCTTTCTTTTGTTTTGTAAGGCTTTCGTTTATTTCCACTGTGATCTCTATTATTTTCTTCCTTCCACTCACTTTAGACGTTGTTCTTCATTTTTTAGTTCCTTTAGGTTTAAGATTGGATTGTTGAATTTTTCTTGTTACTCGAGGTAGGCCTGTATTGCTGTGAATTTCCCTCCTTCCTATGAATTGTTTTGGCTGTGGCCTATAGATTTTTTGGCCATTATGTTTTCATTTTCATTTGTCTCAAGTTATCTTTTGATGTCTTCCTGAATCTCATTGTTAACCCATTTGTTGTGTAGTAGCATGTTATTTATGTGTGTTTTTTAGTTTTCTTATAATTGATTTCTCATTTCATGCTATTGTGATCTGATAAGATGCTTGATATGATTTTAGTCTTATTACATTTACTTAAGACTTGTTTTGTGGCATAATGCACTGCAGAGTGAT
>NW_005871113.1:4351148-4397557 GCF_000147115.1 Myotis lucifugus
GGACAATGGGTGCCTGAGAGCACTGAGGGAGGGGAGCCGATAAGAGGGGTTAGGGGTCAGGGAAGGCTTCCTCGAGGAAATGCCTTTCTAAACCGAACCCTGAAGGACGAGTTAGCCAGCTAGGGGGGCAAAGTGCTCAGGCTGTGCTTCAGGGTGGAGGGCACGCTAGAGGGACGGAAGGTCACCTAGCACAGCTGGCGCTGGGGGTGCTGGGGGCTCAGGCCAGAGGGGTAGGAGGGCCAGCTCCCTTGTTGGAGTGTAACTGTCTGTCTCTAGAGAAGAGACCCCTTGAAGACAATACCGAGCCTCCTTCGGCTCAGGGTCCCCTTCCTGACAGAGCAGGTGCTGAGTGAATGTTGGCAGGTGTGTCGGTGGAGGCTGAGGTGGGGAGGTCGGGTGTGCCGTGACCTGGCCCCCTGGCTAAAGCAGGTAAGGGGCCTGGAGGTTGCTGGCTTCCCCGGCCACACCTGTCCCTGCCTCTGGGTCACGTGTGTGTTGTTGTCCTTCAGCCCTCGACAGCGAGTCTGCAACCAGCAGCATCCGCTTCAGCAAGGCCTGCCTGAAGAACGTCTTCTCGGTCCTGCTCATCTTCATCTACCTGCTGCTCATGGCCGTGGCCGTCTTCCTGGTTTACCAGACCATCACAGACTTCCGAGAGAAACTCAAGCACCCCGTCATGTCTGTGTCGTATAAGGAAGTGGACCTGTACGACGCCCCAGGTAGAGCCTGCTGGGACTGGTGTCAGGGCGCAGGTCTGGGGCATCCATTTGCAAATACAGCCTGAGCTGCCACTGCACTCCTCGCCCCGTGCTGGGTGCGACGGGCAGGGTGGAGGAGTCTGAGCACAGCCTGGGTGTAGGGACACACCCAGAGAGCTGCCGCTGGCCCCCAGTAGAGTGTGTCCTGTGTCAGGGAGAGAGGTAGACAGAGCCTGGAGTGGCCACTGCAGAACTGGGGTGGGCAAGGAGCCGTTTGCACAGAGGCAGGATGTGAGCTGGGCTCTAATAGATGGGAAGAGAGTTTTTCTGGGAGGAGGATCAGCAGAGCAGAGGTGAGTGTGGGGAGGCTGAGGGTTTCTCTGGAGTGGCTGAGACTGTCCTGGCTTTGCTCTCTTTATCTGTGGGCTACTCTGTGTCTGGTTTCCTGGTCTCTGAGCTCTGCTGGGTCTGGTGCATGTGCTGCTCACAGTGTTTCTGCCCCTGAGGTTGGAACAGCTACCATCAGTAGAGCCGTGAATGAGGAGCCTTGGGGGGGCGGGGGGTGAGGGCACACCTGGAGCTCCAGGCAGAGCAGGAGATGAGAGACAACCTGAGATCTGGGAGCCACACATCGGGGCCTCCCACTGACTCTGCAGGTGGGTGCGGGTCCCAGGGATTGGCTCAGGCGCGGAGGCCCCCTCAGCGTGCACAGAGCAGCGTTCTGGTGCAGGCGCAGGCGTGGGGGAGGCTCCCTGAGGAGGCCTGTGTCCTTCATTAGAGGAGGGCTTTCTGAGGGCAGAGGATGTGGCTTCCCCCCTCTGTAGCCTTTTCCTTCTCCCTCCCCTGCAGTCACCAGGGAGTCCTGAACTTAGGCTGATGGTGGGTGTGAGCAAATGAATGTGACATGATTTTAGGGTGTGGTCAGGGCCTGTGCCTCCTAACGTTCACTTTTCCATTTGCGCCCCCAGGGATTGCCCTGTACCCCGGTCAGGCCCAGCTGCTCAGCTGTAAGCACCATTACGAGGTCATCCCGCCTCTGAGGAGCCCGGGCCGGCCGGGAGATGTGAACTGCACCACCCAGAGGATCAACTACACAGACCCTTTCTCCAACCAGACCCTGGTAAGGCTCCGGGCGGGGCAGCGTGCTCTCTCGGCCCCGCACCCACCCGAGGCTCAGTCTTCTTTCTGCCGGGTGGTTGGGGAGGGCCCTCGGCCGGTGAACACGGGGACAAGTGGGTCGTGGCCGTGGCTGGCTCACCTGCACTTGGTCAGAGTGACCCTGGGGGATTCTGTCCTGCAGGAGGGGCCCGGGTGTCGGGGCGGAGGGGGCCCCCTACCTGGCTGCTCGGGGAAACTGCCAGGTGCTTTTGGAAAATGTCCATTCCCAGATTCCAGGCGAGGCCAACTGGTTCATCATTCCGGGCGCGGGGCCTGGGAATTCGTATTCTGAAATAAATAAGCCACTGTAAGCAGGAGCGCTGGTCCGGGAGCCAGGACCGCAGCCGGCCCTGCTGTCCCGCAGCCCGTGGGACGCGGCGTGGGCGGCTGGAGGGCGGCGCCTGCACGGGTGTGAAGGCAGCGAAGGAATTTGTATTTCTCACATCTTCCCTTTTGTGACCCATGTCCATGTTTCAGAAAGGATTGAACCAGGCCGAGCCAGGTTTTCCAGACCCAAGAGGAAGGAAAGGTTTTTAGGCAGAAGAACTCGGACCCAGACTCACAGGGAGGAGCAGGGTGTTGTGTTGTGCCCCTGGGAAGTTACAGGCGTTGGGTGTTTCTGGGGGTCCCGCTGTGACAGAAGTAAGGCCGGATGAGAGAAGCAAGCTTCTGGGTGGCAGGGAGCCGTGAGTGGGTCTTAGATGAGTTTTGTTACTATTTATTCTAGGCTTCCTCCTAAAATCCCACTGAAATGATTCCCACTCCTGCAAAAAATAGAATAAAATAAAATATCCACAGGAGCCCTGTGAGCCAGGAAAGGGTATCACGGGTTGACCAGACAGTTTGAGGAACAAGAAATAGAAACAGCAAGTCCGGTCAGGTTGATGGAGTGAACAGATCGGAGGAAGCCCGTGCCTGGAGCAGATGCGAGAGGCCTGCTGCGGGGATTCCTCAGGCCGAGGCCGCCCAGGAGCAGGCTGCTCCGTGCAGGAGGACAGAGGTGCAGGACAGCGAGGGGAGCCTGTGGGCTGAGCCTCCTGTGTGGCTTCTGCTGAGAGACATCCCCTCCCTGAGTACCAAGCCCCGCCCCCCCAACCCAGCCTGTAGCCCCGCCCAGGTCTCAGGTAGGAGGACCCCGGAGGAGGGAAGAATGGGCCAGTGATGAGGCCCTGGGGTGGGACCTGCGAGAGCCCCTGTCTTCGCCAGCCCCTGGCCTTGTCCACCGGGAGGTCTGCTTGGCGGTGGTCCCCTGTGGCTATCGCTGGAGTGGGCATCAGAAGCATGCCCTCCCCGGGGCCCACAGCTTTGGGCACCCACTTTCTGCTGCAGAGGTGGAGGAGCGGCTGTGGGCTGCCGGGTCTTGGACTCGGTGGTTGGCTTGTCGTTCTTCTGTTCCCGCACCTTCGTTTGTGGTGAGATGTCTTGGGAAATGTGTGGTCTTCTGGCTGTTTGCGTGCCCTCACGTCCACATGGAAGTGACCCAGGTCTCATCTGGTCCTCCTTTGTCCGTCTTCAGATTCTCATTTATTTTTTAGTCTCTGGTGCCCTTGGTTTAATCTAGTTAATGTTGACCAGCTGCTTTGCCCTGGCACAGTTGGGGGCACGGCCTTGTCGGTCTGCAGGACCTGTGTGTGTTTCCTCGTGGCCTGCCAGGTTTCCAGTGCCCGTATGGTAAGCTGATGCCTCCTTTGTAGGTGGTTGTCACCATGCACTCCAGTTCCAGACAACAATTTACGTAACGGTCAGAGCCCAGGCTAAGCTACTGTACAAGAGCAGACGCCCCAAACGCACACAGTGGCTGAGACCAGAGAGAAGTCGGTGTCTTTCTCTGGGGATCCCTGGTGTGCAGGGGGCGGTCACTCTGCCACCCCCTGGGCGTTGTCCTGGTCCTGTGGTCAGCACTGGCTCGCGGCATGAGTGCACACGCCGGCCCCAGAGGTGAGACGTGGAGGGCAAGACGCCGAGGGGCATGAGTCACTGCACATTCCAGGAACTTGGTCACGTGGCCACGTCTGAGGCCGGGAGTGGGGCCAGCAGGCGGCTGTGCTCTGCTGGAGTCGGGGATGGGGAAGCGGTCCTAGGGCTGCAGGAGGAAGTGGATCATGGAAACAGGACAGTCAGCGTCCTCTGCTGCCACTTACCGTGCGGAAAGGCTGAGAGGGGCTAGGCGGGCAGAGAGAGACATCTCAGGATAAGGCAGCAATAACCAGAACTGAAGCAACAACATTAACCTCAGTTAAAAAGGAATTCCAGGTGCAAAGGACGAAAAGAGGGACGTGTAATATGGATAAGGGTTCAACTCCACCACTCTTCCTGAGAAGATTTAACAGTCACCCATCTATCACTGCGTGCAAAGCAGCCTCCCAGTTGTATGTTGTAGGCAAAACCTGTTCGAATAAAAAGTCCCATGACTGCCCTAGCTGGTTTGGCTGAATGGATAGAGCGTCAGCCTGTGGACTGAAAGGTCCCCGGTTCGATTCCAGTCAAGGGCACATGCCTGGGTTTCAGGCTCATTCCCCAGTGGGGGGCATGCAGGAGGCAGCCAATCCATGATTCTCTCTCATTGATGTTTCTCTCTCTCCCTCTTTCTTCCTCTCTGAAATAAAAAAAAAAAAAAAAAGTCCCATGACCCCAGAGCATGTGTAACACTTCTCAGAAACTCGCAGATCAGGCCGACAGAAAGTAAGAGAACGATTGGAAAGCGCAGTGCGTGTGGAGCGAGTGTGTCTCGGTGCCTGACAGTGTCTTAGGTGCTCTTCACGTATCTTAGAGCCTGTATAAAAGTCGATGTTAAGATATTTCCCCCAAAATTACTCTATCAACCCAATATCATCAGTTAAAAGTCCCAGTTGAGTTTTCATGGAACTGAAGCTAGTGTTAAAGTGCACGAGAAGAGCACGTGTACAAAACAGCCAGGTTTGGGGGGTGAGCAGCCTGAGCAGGCGCCCAGCTCAGTCCGAGGTCACAGCGGGGAGAACCGCAGCCATCAAACCTGCATCTCCATTGGTGGGTTTCACACCACAATACAAGACGATCTAAATGCAAAAAAGGTTAAAAAAAAGATACTATACAGAAATATAGGAGAATAGTGATATAATTTTGATTTTCCTTAGCAAACAAAACGTAGAAGCCTTAAAAAAAAAGATTTGCAGATTTCACATCAAATTTAGAGCTTCATAAAGCAAATGACATTATAAGCAGAGTTAACCGGAAAGTGAGCGAATGGAAGACATTTGTCTGTAAAACAGACGGAAGTTCCTATCCTTTCTCAACCGAGAGCTGCAGAGCGCAGCGGAGAGTGCACGCGGCACAGCTGGGCTCCCTGAGGAGGAGTGGGCGGCAGTGCCCTGGGGCCACTGGGCTTTCCAGGCCCACCCCCGAGTGTCTGGCCTGCAGGTCAGGAGCAGCGCGCAGCTCTCCCAGGCTGAGATTCCGGCCTCTGTGTCTCTGCAGAAATCCGCCCTGATCGTGCGGGGGCCGCGGGAAGTGAAGAAGCGGGAGCTGGTCTTCCTCCAGTTCCGCCTGAACCAGAGTAGCGAGGACTTCAGCGCCATCGATTACCTCCTCTTCTCCTCCTTCCAGGAGTTCCTGCACAGGTGGCCTTTCCAGTTCCGCTCTATCTGCTCCAGCCTCGCACAGCCCCGTGGGGGTGGAGTGCAGGGGGGAGGCCGGAGGCTAGCGGGCCAGCGGGCCCCTCAGGACTGCTGAAGCCCAGAGTCCTCTGAGGAGCCCGGGAGGAAGCGGGCATTCTCCCACTGGGGCCTTCAGGGGTCGGCCTGCCTGGAGGTGGGCGACCACTCCCTCTCCATTTGGAAACCCAGAAGCAGAGCTTGGAGGAGGCGGTGGGCAGCGTCCTGGCGATGCCAGCAGGGAGACCAGATGAAGCAGGGGCTGGAGTGCGTGGGCCGAGTTGAACCCTACGTCAGGCCTGATGAGCTTGGACCTTTCTCCTCTGCCCTCAGCCCAGACAGGGTGGGCTTCATGCAGGCCTGTGAGAGCGCCTCTTCCAGCTGGAAGTTCTCCGGGGGCTTCCGGACCTGGGTCAAGATGTCCCTGGTGGAGACCAAGGAGGAAGACGGGCGAGAAGCAGTGGAATTCCGGCAGGAGGTCGGTGGCGCTGGGTGGGTCGAGCTGCTGGTCGTGCAGCCTGAGTGGGGCGGGGAGCTCCCCAGGGAGGGGGCCTCTGTGCAAGGTCTGAGGCTGAGAGCGGACCATGCAGGAGCTCACGCGTTCTGTAGGCAGCACCCGTGCTAAGCCTCCCCCTCTGTTACAGCCAGGCCCAGCACACACACGGGGAGCAGAGAGCCCTGCGGGGTGCAGAGACCAGCACCCGATGCCACCGAGCAAGCCCAGCGCTGAGAGGCTGGCGGCCGCCTAGAGCAGCGGTTCTCAACCTGTGGGTCACGACCCCTTTGGGGGTCGAACGACCCTTTCACAGGGGTCGCCTAAATACATCCTGCATATCAGATATTTACGATTCTTAACAGTAGCAAAATTACAGTTATGAAGTAGCAACGAAGATAATTTTATGGTTGGGGGTCACCACAACATGAGGAACTGTATTAAAGGGTCGTGGCATTAGGAAGGTTGAGAACCACTGGCCTAGAGGGTTGGGTATTTGCAGGGAAGAGAGACTAGATGCAGTGGCTCTTGAGTGTCATGGGCATGATGGTCCATTGGGATGCAGGGGTAAAATACTAGCTTTCTAAAAAAAAAAATCACTTTTTTATAAAATAATTGCTTTTATGCAAGTTATTCTTTTTTAAAAAATGTCTGTTGATTTTAGAGAGCAGAAGGGCGAGAGAGAGAGACATTGATGGGTTCCTCTTTGGGCACCCCAACCTGGGATCGACCTACAACCTAGGTACGCCCTCGGGCTGGGGATCAAATCCGCAACCTTTCGGTGCCCAGGACAATGGTCCAACCAATAGCCACACAGGCCAGAGCTAACTTTTTAATTTATTGATTTGAGAGAGAAAAACATCGATTTGTTGTTCGCTTTGTTTATGTGTTCATTGGTTGCTTCTTGTATGTGCCCTGGCCAGGTTTGAACCCGAAACCTTGGTGAATCGGTAACCAACTGAGCTACCCAGCCAGGCCTTTAAAAAATTTTTTTTATAAAAGAGTTTGAGTCAAACTGGCATCATGTTTGGGGAACAATATCTCAAATCCTCTCTCTTTTTGTATTTTTTAATGTAATTTTTCTATTTTTCAGTGTTTTATAATGCATATAGCAATAGAACAGTAATGCTAATGTTACATCACTTCTAAAGTTACAAATATGTTGGGTGCATGTTCAGAAATTTTTCCTAATGGGACCCGTGTGCCTAAGGCTTTCACCCCACTGGCCTGGAGCTAGGAGATATGGGGGTCTCCAGCCCCCTTCCCCCCGTGAGAGCCAAGAGGAACTTAGAAAAGGGCATGGCAGTGGGGATCGAGGGGAGGGACAGGGGTGTTTGTCAGTGACCACCAAAAGCACGGCCACACCCCTATTGCTACATCCATTATAAAACATTGAAAAATAGAAAAATTAGATTAAAAAATACACAAAGAGGGAGGATTTGAGATGTTGCTCCCAGGCATGATGTCAGTTTGACTCAAACTCTTTAACAAACTCTTTTGGGCTTCCACCATGGCAGTGGCTTTCTGCCTCTTGCCTGAGTCCACACCCACACCCCATGTGTCCGTGGCTGGAGCCTGCAGAGGCTGCGAGGAGACGGGCCTGTGCTCACACCCTCTGCTCCTCCTTGGAGCTGGTCCATTTGGACTGGGCTCCAAGGGACAGCGTTAGGAAGCGCTGGGTTGGAGTAGGACCCACTCTGGTCGACGGGTCTTTCCTTGGCCAGAAGCCACGGCTCCTAGGACTGCGCCAGGTAGAGCTTTGGGAAGGGCATGGAGCCAGGTTTCTTCAAGGCACAGCTTTCTTCCTGCCTTAGGATGTAACGGCTCCCAGGACAGTAGGCCCTTAGATATTCCTAGTTTGTAAGATAACTCAGATCCTGAATTTCTACTCCCCTTTCCTCCAAGAGCGCCAAGCCTTTCCTGTCTGGGCCCAGCAGCTGAGAAAGGAGCTTCCGCGTGTTCACCTCACAGCGAGGTGCCGTCCCATCCACCAGGCTCTCCTGGTGGCCCCAGCCGTGACCTGAACCCACAGGGGCCCAACCCCGCCAGCCTAGACGTTGCAGAACATTTTATGTGCTTTTTATTACAGTCTCCGTTGGAAGCCTTTGGCAGGGCATAGGAACTTGAACACAGTTTCAAATGTTTTATATCAGGTTTTAAAGTTTAAGGTTCTTTCGTGTGTATTGCTTCCTGTGATCTTCTCGGGGCTCAGTGAGGAAGGCAGAGCAGAGGCTCAGTTCAGATGCTGAGCGCAGCCCTTCCGGCTGGGGCTGGGCTCCTGTCTGCTCTCCCTGCCACCACGCAGACCCGTCTGTCATGGGCAGCCGGGTCTCCCCGAGCACAACCACTCACAGTTCACGGAGAACACCCGCCACGTGGATCCAGGCGGTGCTGGTCCCTGTCGACTCCAAGGTTAAAATGCGCAGCTCTAAGGATTGAGTGTTTTGAAGTTTAGGATTCTTATGGCTTTTAATTGTGAGTCTTACACAGTCTTACACTTTGAATATGATTTAATCAGTTATTGTACATCCCAAATCCCCCTCGTTTCCCCAAAGAACTGTGGAAACCACGGGAAGGCCTGGGCTCTGGTGCCAGGGTCAGGGTGTGGTACGTATGAGATGGGCTCTCTCCTCCCAAGATGGTGTGAGGAGAGCCGCGGCCTGAGACCCCCTGGCCATGCCTCCCTCTCCCGTGGCCCCGGCCAGGTGACAGTTTCTCTCCTCTGTTCCTAGACGAGTGTGGTCAACTACATTGACCAAAGGCCGGCCGCCGAAAAAAGTGCCCAGCTGTTTTTTGTGGTCTTTGAATGGAAAGATCCTTTCATCCAGAAAGTGCAAGATGTGAGTATTGTTTAAGATGGAGAGGCCCTTCATCTCCTTTCCTAGCCCAGATCAGTTGTGTTGGTGGCATTCGTGGTCTGTGTCATTTGTGTTTAATTGGTCTTGTCTTCATCACTAGACTGTGGCCCCAGGAAGGTGGGGACTTTGTCTTTTGTTCATCATTTCTTTGGTGTCCAGCACAGTGCCTGGCACAGAGGAGCTGCTCAGTGGTGATATTAATTGAATGACCTGAGCAGAAAGCATTGAGCTACTGTTTCAATTACTGCTGTTTGGAAGCCATTCTTTTTAAATGGTTGTCTGTAGGATGAGAACTTATTCGTGATAAGAGAGAACAGAAAGGTACAAATAAAAAATTAACAGAGTATCAGTTAATGCCAGATTCTCAGACTGAAGGGGCACTAATGAGACAGCTTTGCCAAAGGAGCATTCGTAAGACGCCATCCACCAGAGCCAGTCCCAGGAACACTGATTGGCGTTCAGCTCATCACACAATGTCCTGGCGTGGCCTTGCTCGGGGAAGGCATTTCAGAGCCAGGACTGACACAGGGAAGGTCTCTGTGACACGGGCGTGCTCCACGGCCACCCACCACCACCGTTATCCGTGCATTGGCCAGGCTTGTGCGAGGCTTTGGGAATCAGGACTCCGAGTAGAGGAGTAAATGCCTTCAGCTCTGCATGTAAATCATGTGAGCAGACATTTTTAACCTATATTCAGTGGGCGGTGCTTGTAATGGGCCGGTGCTCAAGGCCTGCCTGGCGCTGTCACTCAGCTTCACAACAGTCCCCAACAGTGGAGGCGATGCAGCCACCCAAGGTTCAGGTGGGCTGAGGTCGCCCTGCTAGACTGAACAGTGCTCTATACCAGGGTGGGGATTCAGAAATCCAAATAGGATGTCGGCCGTGGAGAGTCCAACTTTCCGGGGGAGCCACCTGTAGCTGTGAAGGGACTGATTCCAGACAGTCAGTGCCTCTCAAAGGAGACAGTGGGGTAAATACCTGCTACGTTGGAGGGTTTGGCTGAGTGAACGGAGAAAGGCTCGGAGGAGCTTGGAGGATTGGTAGCTCCGGCAGGAGGAAAGCATACAGGCGGGGAAGGGGGCACAGCCTGGAGGCAGGGGTCCCGAGGGGAGTGTGGAAGGACGGCCACTGGACTGGGCGTGAGGAGAGGTGTGAGTCACTACGAGAGGGGAGGAAAACAAGAGGAGCTGCTCTTCTTATGGGGTTGAGTTTTGGAGAAATTTGTCTTAAAGCAAGGTCACTGGTTGGGGCCCAAAAACATTAAAGCTTACTTGTGCATGGCTATTTTAAAACGTTTTTTCTTTCGGAATCACTGTGTTGTAGGGAGGGCTTAGTGTTTTTCCCCTCACACTGAACTGTGGACATGAAAGTATGACGGAGTGTGTGGAGTTACAATTTATGAACCCAGTTGCTTTTCTCGTCACCCCATTGATACTGGTATCACCTAAGACTCAAAACTGAAGCAAACTAATAAACTTGAGTTGGTTCTGTCTTACAGATAATCACAGCCAATCCTTGGAACACAATTGCTCTTCTCTGTGGGGCCTTCTTGGCATTATTTAAAGCAGCAGAGTTTGCCAAACTGAGTGTGAAGTGGATGATCAAAATTAGGAAGAGATACCTTAAAAAAAGAGGTCAGGCCACGAACCACATAAGCTGAAGTCACCTTGTCCATGGAACTGCCCACGTTAATGGAGGTTCTCACCACTTCCACTTTGATAAACTGAGCTACCAGCCCTCCTGAACTCACCTGGAGAGATGGCCCTGCTGGGAGGAGCCGCTGGGGAACAGATCCAGTGGATAACCTACAAGTTATTTAAGCACTTAAATTATTAAGGAAGTTTTGCCTAGGACACATGAATAGGGTTTGTGGAAGATGGAACTAGGGCTGGTTTCTGAAGGTTTGTCGACTCTGCCTTTCTTTCTGGTTTGGTATATAGCTCAGCTACAACAGGCTGTTAAGGCTCTGTGTTTGCCTTGGGCTTTCCCCCCGAGGTTTTTAAGTGGATGGACAAGGGTGTGCCTATCGAGATGTGTGGGTCACGCTTTGAAACCTGAGCACTTTACACAAGGAAAGACAAACACCCTTATGTCTCTGGCATCTCTGCTGTTCCCATCGTCTGGCCTCTGACAAGTTTTCTCCTTTGTTAAATGTTAAATGAGACCTTTAAAGCTAATACTATAATTAGATTTCCTGTGGACTCACTAGCCATCTCTCTGGTTAGAGTTTTTGTTGATGCAGGTATGAGAGTTTAGAGTGATTAACACGCAAAAGCACTAGTGTGAATGTATAGAGTTAGGTGCCTATTCAATGTATTTTGATGATTTCACTAACAGGTAAATAAAAGTAAGGTTAATACAAAAGGAATCAGTGTGCCAGTATGAATGTTAAATCAGTAGGCACCAGTACACTTTCCTTCTGTGGCCTCCAAATAGAAGGCGGTGTGAGCTTGGACTCCTGAGATGGATGGATCTGGACCCCGAGGTACGGCCTGACTGCGCCCAGGGAAGGGTAGGGTGGGCAGGACAGTTGATGGGAAGAATGATGGCTCAAGCCCCATGAATCAGCTGTTAACTACAAAACCACCCGAGTATTTTTCACATGGTAGCCACTGGCTGATTTAAGGTTATGAAATTGTTTCCAGAGTTTTAAATTATTTACATGCCCTTTGCAGCCAAAGAGAACTTGGTAGCATTTCCTGAATTTCATAATCTGCCTTTAGGTAACTCAAATGTGTGACTGGGTATTTTTTTAAAATCTCATGTCTAACTTAGCAGCAAGAAGCTGGTTTTTGGCTGGATTATTAAAAGTGAACTTGTGTACAGAAATATTCCCTGCTGCTTTTCTATGCCATAGAGCAGCGGTCGCCAACCTTTCGGACCTCACGGACCACCGGTTGGCGACTGCTGCCATGGGGCATGCAAATTCAAACTTTAGCCTAGGTCTCCTCTCTAAAAATCTTGCTGTAAGGCAAATGCAAAGCCAGGCATAAAAGCATACATTAACAGTATTGAAAACCAGATGTGTATTCGTAAAGTATCTCTGAAAATGACACACCAGTTTAATATTAGTTAATATTTATAAAATGGCTAATAAAATTTGCTCCAATGAACAGCCTAAAACTGAATTTTCTATATTGTGGAAAGTTGAGACCTCTGAATTGTGCTTTAGAGTCAGTAGATAACTAGGAAGTGAGCAGTTCTAACTCATCAAAGAAAAGCAGCTAACAACTATTAGCTGCAGCCTGCCGAAGTCCACTCTGGCTGCTCTTCAGTAAAAGACGTGTGCGCCTAAACCGTCCACAAATGGACAGTTAGCCCCAACGTTCACTGTCTGGAAAGGCTTGCCTTTCATTCTTGTTCTGCAGTCGGATCACTCTTCTGTCTGCGCCGCCCCAGCTGTCCGCAGTGCCGGCTGGCCGTGGGTTAGTGTGGAGGATCCGGCAAGAGCACCGTGATCTGGATGTCTCAGGTAAGGCGGCTGCTTGAGAACACCATGAAATATGAGCCACAGACTGAGAAGGAAGCATTCTCGGGAGCCACAGAGCGACGGGGGTTGCTTTTACAAGGACCTGGGAACAGTGTGCAGAACCTGTGCTAGAGCTTTCCGTGGGTATGAAAGGGTGGAATCAGACACCAGTCGTTGAAAACTTTGAGAACGCCTGATCTCTGATTCTGCTACAATCTCCCTGCCCCTCACAAAAACTGTTACTACAGATTTTCAGATTTATCCTCCTGGGTCTATTTTAATTGAAACTAACATTTAAGGTAAGTAAAATCCATCCTCTGAACATAAAAGGACATGAAGGATATCCTAGAACTTAGGGTTTTATGCAAATATTCTGTAAAACAGATATATGTTGGTAAATGGCTGGAACACTCAATCTGGCACAATCTTCCTATTTTTTAGACTATATCCTGCAACTTGCCTTAAACTTTCATTCATATATATATATATATATATATATATATATATATACACACATACATACACACACACACACACACACACACACACATGTATGAATGATGTATGTATACATATGAAGGGGGGCAGCTTCTTCTGAATGCCTAAACTTAGAGTTAAAAAATGCAGTGATGAGATAAGGCAAAATACAAACATAGACTTTATTAAATGCTGCTCAATCCCCCAATGAAGATCTTTCATTACAAAACAGTTTTCCACACAACTGCAAGTTAAGAGATTGGAATGGTACTCTGATAACAAAATTTATGAGAAATACTTGACCAAGTAAAAACATACAAGACCCCTATAGTCAACCTTCTTAGAACGCTACAGAAGCCAACTGCAGTTCCTTTAAGTAAAGCCAGGCAGTGGCAAGGAGCACTTGGTGTCACCACACTGTGGGACACGGAGCCCCCATCAGGAGGGACTGGAGGAGGGCAGGTGCTGAGGGCTGGAAGGGCCCTGCCTTCAGCCGTGGGGAAGGGGAGGAAGAGGAATGAACTGGGAGGCAGGCTGCGGGTTCACCTGCGCTGCCCCCACTAATCTGTGCTCATCATTGGGGAGTTGCAGATAAGGGGATACTCATGAGGAGCAATCTGAAGAATTTGTTTACTTTCCTAGCTTTTATTTATAAATTGTGCTTTAAAAAGCCTGGAGATTTAAGTTTTTTGCTCAAATTCCAGAGTACAGTAATATTACTAATGAAGGGAGGCTTTTGGCAGGTAATTCCTCCCATCATATTTCTGAGAGGGACAAAGGGAAGGTAAGGATTATACCTTAGTTTTATTTAGGAAATACTTTTTTCCTAGGATGTAACTAAGGTCTGCAGCAATGTGAAAAGCACATTATAAAAGGGAAAAATATACAGAGCAGACTACTATATCTATGTGCAACACAATCAAAATAGAATTCAAGTCATAATTCTTACCACTCCCATAATTATCTCACTCATATTATAGATGATAAAGTTCATTTCTGTGAAACTTCAGATGTGACACAATAAATCAATGATTAGACAAATGTTACAATATACTGTGGCCATGATATAGCACAGGGCTATGTTTAGTCCATATATTTTTTCATTTACAGTTGCCAGAAAAAAATTGACCTTTTAATTATACTGTTGAGGTTTCATGATTTTTACATTTTTTAAAAAAGTGTACAAAACTGTGCCTATCCCACAGGGGTGGCATGTTTCTCTTTATTCATTACTTGTATTGCTGAGAATACTGTGCATGTTGTAAGCACTGTTCTGGTTTTCTAGAGCTTTCTTTAGTTTTAGCTCCTCTAATTTTTTCCATAATTCTTCACGTTCCAATTCCTTCTTTTTCTCTCTGTAGATAAAGCAAAATTTTATTTCAGAACCTGAAGAACACAGTTTGGCAATTTGCTAGAAAACATAGTTCATCCACATTGCACTTCAATCCCTCTACTAAGGGGTTTGAGGGCTGTCACCTGGAGCACCTCATTACTCCTTGTCACTCTCCTACATCTGCTTCTCCTGTGCCAAACAAAAGTTACTACCTGCTTTGCCTCTTCTACATATTATCTCTACCACCACCGTGCCCACTATATCATTGGTGCTTTACAGTTTAAAAAATACTTTAAATTGAAAAAAAAATTTTAATTATCAATTACAGTTGACATACAAAAGTATATTAGTTTTAGGTGTACAACATAGTGACTGGACATTTACATAACTTATGAAGTGATCACCCTGGTAAGTCTAGTACCCATCTGACAACATACATATTTATTATATTATTGACTATATTCCCTATGCTGTACTTTACATCCCTGTGACTGTTTTTGTAACTGGCAATTCGTACTTAATCCCTTTACCTTTTTTACCCATTCCCCCAACCACCCTCACATCTGGCAGCCATCAGTTTGCTCTCTGCATTTTATGAAACTATTTGTTCATTTATTTTGTTTTTTTAGATTCCATATATTTAGGAAAACCAGATGTATCTGTCTTTATCTAACACAATTCACTTAGCATACCCTCTAGGTCCATCCAGGTTGCTGCAAATGGTAAGATTTCATTCTTTTTTGTGGCTGAGTAATATTCCATTGTATAAAACATAATCTTTTTCCATTTGTCTTATTAATGAATGCTTAGGTTGTTTCCATAACTTCGCTATTTTAAATGTTTCAATGAACATGGGGGAGCATACATCTTTTCGAAATAGCATTTTGGATTTCTCTGGATATGTGAAAGTAGAATTGATGGGTAATATATTTATTTTTAATTGAGAAATCTCCATACTTTTTCCATAGTGGCCGCACCAATTTACAGAGCACAGGGTTCTTCTTGGGTTCTTCCTCCCCTCCAGTGGGGACTCTAGACTCAGGCACATGAAGCCATGTCACCAGCCACCACGAATCATCCATGTTTGTGTAGAATCTCTGTTTTCAAGGGGATTTCTCAACATCACATCCTCTCCAATGCTTGGTTGTCAATTTATTGATGATAACCCTTCTGATAGGTGTGAGGTGATATCTCCTTGTGGTTTTAATTTGCATTTCCCTGATGTTGAGCATCTTTTCCTTTGTCTGTTGGCCATCTGTATGTGTTCTTGGGAAAATTTCTATTCAAGTCCTCCATCCTTTGTGTGTGTGTGTGTTAAATTGTATGAATTCCTGATGTAGTTTAGATTTTAACCCCTTGGCAACAAGTATCTTCTATTCAGTAAGTGTTTTTTTTTTTTTAATTTTGATGTACGTACTTTCTTGTTTCTCTTGTTAGAGGAAATATCAAAAAAAAAAATTACTAAGACAATGTCAAAAGGCTTATTTCCTATGTTTTCTTCTAGGACAGCGGTTCTCAACCTGTGGGTCGCGACCCCTTTGGGGGTCGAACGACCCTTTCACAGGAGTCGCCTAAGACCATCGGAAAACACATACATAATTACATATTGTTTTTGTGATTAATCACTATGCTTTAATTATGTTCAATTTGTAACAATGAAAATACATCCTGCATATCAGATATTTACATTACGACTCATAACAGTAGCAAAATTACAGTTATGAAGTAGCAATGGAAATAATTTTATGGTTGGGGGTCACCACAACATGAACTGTATTAAAGGGTTGTGGCATTAGGAAGGTTGAGAACCACTGTTCTAGGAGTTTTATGGTTTTGGGTCTTAAAATCCATTTTGAGTTTATTCTTCTATATGGTGTAAGAAAGTGACAGAGTTTTATTCTTTTGTGTCTGTCCAATTTTTCCAGTATCATTTTTTAAAGAATGTGGCATTACTCCATTGCATATTCTTGCTTCTTTTATTATAGATTAATTGGCCATATAGGTGTGGTTTATTTCTGGGCTCTTTAACCTGTTCCATTGATCTATGTTTTCATGCCAGTACCATCCTGTTTTAATTACTATAGTTTTGTAGTATAGTTTATTAGGTAGCATGACACCTCCAACTTTATTCTTCTCTCAAGATTTCTTTGGCTCTTTGTAGTTGTATATAAATTTTAGGATTATTTGTTCTACTTTTATGAAAAATGCCATTGGTATTTCGATAGAAACTGCTCCTCTATTTGTATCTTTTCCAATTTCTTTCTGAATTCAGTGTCTTAGTTTTCTGAGTATAGGTCTTATACTTCTTTGGTGAAATTTATTCCTAGGTATTTTATCCTTTTTGATGCATTTGTAAGTGGGATTGTTATGCAACTGATTTCTCAGCATTAATTTTGTATCTTGCTACTTTAGTTCTAATAGTTTTTTGGTGGATTCTTTAGGGTGCTCTCTCTATAGTATGTCATCTGCAAATAATGACAGTTTTACTTCTTCCTTTGCAATTTGGATACCTCTTATTTGCTTGTCTTATTGCTGTGTCTAGGACTTCCAATAATAAAAGTGGGGAAAGTAGACATCTTTGTCTTGTTTCTGATCTTAAAGAAAACGCATTTAGCTTTGCACCACTGAGTATGATATTAGTTGTCTGTTTGCCATATATGGCCTTTCTTATGTTGAGGTATGTTCCATCTATCCCCACTTTGCTGAGAGTTTTTATCAAATGCTTTTTCTGCATCTATTGATATGATCATGATTTTTATCCTTCATTTTATGTGGTATATCACTTGATTGATTTATAGGTGTAGAACCATCCCTGCATCCTAGGATGAATCCTACTTGATCATGGTGTCTGATCTTTATAATGTTTCAGGGAATTCAGTTTTCTAATATATTTTTTAATTAAAAATTTTTTTTTATTTCAGAGAGGAGGGGACAGAGAGAGAGATAGAAACATCACAGATGAGAGAGTCATTGATTGGCTGCCTCCTGCATGTCCCCTACTGGGCGGGGGGGGGGGGGGAGCGAGGAATTGATTGAGCCCGCAACCCTGGCATGTGCCCTTGGCCAGAATCGAACCTGGGACCCTTTAGTCCCCAGGCTGACGCTCTACTCACTGAGCCAAACTGGCTAGGGCTCAGTTTTCTAATATTTTTGTTAAGGATTTTTTTACATCTAGGTTCATCGGGGCTATTGGCCTGTACTTTTGTTGTAGTGTCTTTGTCTGGTTTGGAAATCAGAATAATGCTGGCTTTATAAAACAAGCTTGGGAGCCTTCTCTCACCTTGAACTTTTTGTAATAGTTCGAGAAGGATAGGTGGTAATTCTATGAATGTTTGGTAAAATTCACCTGTGAAGCCATCTGATCCAGAACTGGTTTGTTGGGAGTTGTTTTTTGTTTGTTTTTTATGGCTTTGATTTCATTGGTTGTAATCAGTCTGTTCAGATTTTGTATCATCAGAATTCAGTCTTGGAAGATTATATGTTTCTAGGAATTTATCCATTTCTTCCAGATTGTCTTTAATTTGCTGGCATATAGTTGTTCATGGTATTTTTTTAAAGGATTTTTAAAATTGATTTTTAGAGAGAAACATTGATTGGCTGTCTCCTGCAGGCCCCTTACCAAGGATAGATCCCACACCTGTGCATGTGCCCTGAATGGGAATTGAACTGACCATCTTTCAGTCCATGGGATGATGCCCAACCAACTGAGTCACACCAGCCAGGGCCATAGAATTTTCTTTTAATCCTTTGTATTTCTATGGTATCAGTTGTCACTTCATTCATTTCTGATTTTATTTGGGTCTTCTTTTTTTCCTTAATGAGTTCAGTTAAAGGTTTATCAATTTATATTTTCAAAGAACCAGCTCTTGGTTTCATTGATCTATTTTTTTTTAAACTAGTTCATTTATTTCTTCTTAGGTCTTTATTATTTCCTTCTTCCTACTCACTTTGGATTTATTTTGTTCTTTTTCTGATTCCTTTAAGTGTAAGGTTAGATAGCTTATTTGAGGTTTTTCTTTTCATGAGGTAGACCTGTATTGCTATGAATTTCCTTAGAACTGCTATATCCCATAGATTTGGGGTCACTGTGTTTTCATTTGTCTCAGGGCATCCTTCTTTCTTTTTTTCCCTTGATCTTGTTAAGTAGTATTTTATTTAGCCTCTATATATTTGAGTGTGTTTTCCAGTTTTCTTCTTGTAATTGATTTCTAACTTCATACCATTGTGATCCAAGAAGATACTTGATATTATTTCAATCTTAAATTAATTGAGACATGTTTTGCATCCTAACATGTGGCCTATCCTGGAAAATATTCCATGTGCACTTGAAAAGAATGTATATTCTGCTGCTTTGGGTGAAATGATCTAAACATATTAATTAAATCCATTTGGTCTAATTTGTCATTTAAGCACCGCTTGTCGATTTTGTCTGGATGATCTATCCATTGATGTCAATAGGGTGTTAAAGTCCTCTACTATGTCTGTGTTACTGTCTTTCCTTTTATGTCCACCAATATTTGCTTTATATATTTTAAGTGCCCCTACACTGGATGTGAAAATGTTTACAAGTGTTGTAGTCTCTTTTTATATTGGTCCTGTTGTTATGAAATGTCCTTCTTTGTCTCTTGTTATAGCCTTGGTTTTAAAGTCTATTTTTCTAAGTATTGCTACCCGGTGTTTTGTTTTGTTTTAACATTGCCTTTGAATGAAATGTCCTTTTCCATTTCTTTACTTTCAGTCTGCGTGTGCCATTTGATTAGAAGTGGGTTTCTCATGGGCAGCATATGTATGGGTCTTGTTTTCTTATCTTTCAGCCACCATATGTCTTTTGATTGGAGCATTTAATCCATTTACGTTTAAAGTAATTATTGATAGGTACTGTTATCCTATCACCCCTATTTCTTAAAGAAGTCCCTCTAACATTTCTTGTATTACTAGTTTGGCAGTGATGAACTCCTTCAGTTTTTTTTTTTTTTCTGGGAAGCTCTTTATCTGTCCTACAAGGAAGCTCTTTATCTGTCCTACAATTTTATTTTATTTCATTTTTTAAAAAATGGCTGCTCTGATGTTATTTTTTAAATGTATTTTTCTTGATTTCAGAGAGGAAGGGAGAGGGAGAGAGAGAAACATCAATGATGAGAGAGAATCATTGATCAGCTGCCTCCTGCACACACCCCACTGGGGATGTGAACCTGCAATACAGGCATGTGCCCTTGACCAGAATCTAACCCAGGACCCTTCAGTCCGCAGGCCAATGCTCTATCCACTGAGCCATACCAGCTAGGGCTGTCTTACTATTTTAAATGATAGCCTTGCTGGGTAGGTCCTTGCTTTTTATCACTTTAAATATTTCATACCAATCTCTCTGGCCTGCAGAGTTTCTGTTGAGAAATCAGTTGACAGTCTTATGAGAGCTCCCTTGTATGCAACTCACTGCTCTTAAGATTCTGTTTGTCTTGAACCTTTACCATTTTAATTATAATGGTCTTTTCTTAAATCCTCACCTGAGGATATGTTTTATTAAGCTTTTTAGAGATGAAAGGGGTGGGGGGAAACAGGGAGCAACATCGATCAGTTGCCTCCCATATGGGCCTCTACTGGGAATCAAACTGGCAATCTTTTGGAGTACAGGACTCTTCAACTAAGCCACCCAGGCAAGGCTATGATGTGTCTTTATGTGGGACTCTGGGACTAATATGACTATTTCTTTCACCAGTTTAGAGAAGTTTTCAGTCATTATTTCCTCAAATAGGTTTTTAATCCCTTGCTCGCTCTCTTGTCCTTTGGTACTCCTATGATACAAATGTTATGTTGGCCCAGAGGTCCCTTAAACTATTCTCATTTTAAAAATTATTTTTGTATTCCAATTGGGTATTTTTTACTGTCTTTCAGATCTCTGATTCATCCCTCTGCTTTTTCTAATCTGTTGTTGATTCCCTGTAATGCATTCTTCCTATCTCCATTTTTATGTTCCATATCTCTCTTCTGAACTTCTCAATGAGTTCATCTATTCTTTCCCTAAGCTCACTAAACATCCCTTTTACCAGTATTTTGAACTCTGCTCCTAGTAGCTTGCATGCCACCATTTCGTTTAGTTCTTTACTCGAGTCTTGTCCTATTCTTTTATTTGGTGCGTGTTTCTTTTTATTATATTAGGTCAATCTATATCTCAGAGTCTTGGCAGAATTATCTTATGTAGTTGGGGCCCTTGAGATGGGTGCTGCAGAAGTGTCCCTTCTGTGTGTTGTGTGCCCTTCTGTTTTGTCTTGATTGCTGTTGGCCTGTCAGTGACTATAGTGGATAAACTGCTGTGCGGGTGCTGACTCCATGTAGCAGGAGTTGCTCTAGCGGGGCTCTGGTGTGAGCTGAGTCTACTCTTCAGGTGTGCTTTTGTGGAGCTGGTTGGGTAGTTTCTGGTTTGAAATGAAGTTGGCCAACAGGTGTCTTGGTTTGGGGTGGGGGGTGCTCCAGGGCAGGCCCATGTTAGCCATTTGTGCCCAGCTTGGGGCCATCTGGTGGGAGCTACAAAGTGATCTATGGTTGGTTGTCACTTGTGCACTTGGGAGAGGTTATGCAGCAAGCCAAGGTTGGCTGCCAATAGTGCTGGGCAGCACATTGTGAGCTGAGATCTGTGGCTGCTTAGCTTCCAAGAATGTGGGCTTATAGTTCTGAAGTTATATATGATTTAAGGGACAGAGGTGCTGACCTATGCAGATTAAGATATAATGATTATTCTTAGTCATGTTTTCTTTCCATCTGTTCCTGGGGCTCAAACTATATACCTAATATATATTCCTGTCTAAAAGAGGGCTATTTAGAAGAAATAATGCATTGACTTAGTTATTGGTAGACTAGGATGGCCTTGAATAAAACTGCTTTTTCTACTCGGCACAAGAAAACCATGACTAATTGAAATAGATGGGCTTTTCCAAACAGAGTAGGTAATATACTCATTAGAAGTAAGTGGTAGCTATTATCCTCAAATGACAGGTGGGCTCAAGTACAGTGGTTACTCCCACCTGAAATAATATATGAGTGAGAAGGAAGTGATTTTTAGATTAATCTATGAAATTCTCAAAAAAAAGGTAATCACTAAGCCAAGTTCCTAAATGCTGTGTACTATCATTTATTCTCTAAAATATATATTACTGCAAGGAACAAAATATTAACAGTGCGAGTGATAGGCATATCATTATGTGAGTTCTCTCTTTCCATAAGTGAATTATGCTGACTTTTAAAATACCACCTGTTGCCCTAACCGGTTTGGCTCAATGGATAGAGCGCCGGCCTACGGACTCAAGGGTCCCAGGTTCGATTCCGGTCAAGGGCATGTACCTTGGTTGCGGGCACAACCCCGGTGGGGAGTGTGCAGGAGGCAGCTGATTGATGTTTCTAACTCTCTATCCCTCTCCCTTCCTCTCTGTAAAAAATCAATAAAATATATTTAATAAAATAAAATAAAATACCACCTGTTTAAATGGGGAGCTTAAGAAAAACCCTATTGTGCAAGGAGTAGATGAGGAGTAAAGCTCACTATGGAAGCCCATGGGGACAACGATTTTCATAAATATATAAAAAATCAAATTGTATAACATAGTACAAAAGGCTTGCCATTCATTTTCATTAGGGTTTCAGCACATTGCAGACAAGTGCTTTGAGACTGAAGTCTAAGGCTCAGAAAGAAACCAACAGAAGATTTCTGATTCACATTAAAATCATAATTAACCATTAGGGGAAGTTTACCTGGAAATAACTTAAAAGTGTTGAGACTTTCAAATTATAATGCTTAATGTAATTGATTTTTTAAAAATGATAATTCTAACTTGGAGAAAATACCTTATTATACTGAATTACATTCAGCTAACCTAATACGTAATTTAAAATGTCAAATACCTTTGTCTTTCAGCTTTGTATGAACTAGTAAGATCATCGAAAAGCTTGCCATTCATTTCCATTAGGGTTTTCAGCACATTGTAGACCAGTGCTACGATGGTCCTAAAACAAAAAATAAGCCAGTGCTGGGTTATTGATGCCTCTAACAGGAAATGGAACACTATCATCTCTGAAAGGAGTTAAATGTTGGCTGGTTCACTCAATCCATTTTAGAGTTGAAAAGAGGAAATGCTACAGGTCACATAGCCAGTGGTGGTAGAGATGGTCTGTCTGATTCAAAACCCTGTCCTCACCAATGTATCATGCTCAGATTAAACTCTCACTAAAAATGCTGTGGTTAGCTTCATATCAGCTCTAGAGCAGGGGTCCTCAAACTTTTTAAACAGGGGGCCAGTTCACTGTCCCTCAGACCGTTGGAGGGCCGGACTATAGTTTTAAAAAAAACTATGAACAAATTCCTATGCACACAGCGGCGGCAAAAACACCCGGTGGGCCGGATAAATGTTTTCGGCGGGCCGCATGTGGCCCGCGGGCCACAGTTTGAGGACCCCTGCTCTGGAGTCTCAAACCCCGAGTAACAGCAGCTTTAAAAGGACACGAACCCAGCTGCTGTGGCTCAGCGGTTGAGTGCTGACCCAGGAAACAATAGGTCGCCAGTAGAGGGCGTGCAGGAGGCAGCCAGTCAATGATGTTTCTCTCTATCCCTCTCCCTTCTTCTAAAAATCAAAAACAAAATGAACATGATGTCATAGAAGTTAGAATATATGCCATGTAAGCATCACTTATATGACCTTAAGCACTTCAGCTTCTCCTTGCCATAGTGCTACCTGCAGAGATGAGAGTGTTATTAGCAGCAGGTCAACCCAACTTGGCATTTGCAGTCATTTGTGCATCTCCACAAATATTAGCTGGGTCTGACCACATACTGGTCTGGTGCAGAATGTCACACTAGAAAGTCCTACCTCCAGGGAGATTTGTAATTTTAAACTGAAATTAAGAACATACAAACACATGTATTTATACCTTATAAAGGTATATACTATGTGATGTTAACCTTGGAATAAGTTCCAAATCTGGATAAGCTTTATGTATGAGTTAGGAGAGCAAATGATAAAAAGCTTAAATACCAGACACTTACGGATTCCAGTGTTCCTTGGAGATTTTGTACAAACTACCAAACATAATTGGCAGAATTTTATCAATATTCTCCTCAATCAAACTAAGAATATATTCATTATTCCAGAAGTACAACGCCCTTTCTGCAACCTGAAAGAAATATTTATCAATGTCAAGAACAAAAGAGAAAAGAAATAGTATAAAATGAAAATGGCTTTGCTGAGTACATCATACCTGAAAATGAGAACTGGATACACACTTAGATATTTGCTTAAAAAGGGGCTCTTCAATTTTTTTGAACTGTGTTGGTTCAATGACATCTAAGATTTCTTCAATTTCTCCTAAAAACATCACCTAGGTTAAAAAAATTTTTTTAAGAAACATGACAAATTATATGATGTTAATATAGAAAACATTAAAAGAAGATTAATCTCAGTGGACAAAAAAGGACTTGACGGTTATTCTACCAAGTCTCTCTAATCCCCTAGGACACCTGCTCAGTAGCAGGGACAAAAGAAACATGGTTTATAGCCCTGAGAGCCAGTGTTTCAATGTATTATTTTTATTGAATCAAACCTACCTCTTTCTGGCTGCATGTTTTTGGCCAAAATTTCAGCAATCCTCTGATCACCTGCAAAAGGAAAAGTTTAGCATGAATTAGGCAATGAAGTCAGTTAATTCCAGGAAATTTTAAGTAATTGTGATTATACCAATATTCATTCTGAAGTATTATCTAAGTGTATCTCCAGATTTTATTAATTTTGTTTACTGAATGCCTCTGTACCAGATACTGTTCATGATTTTCATGAAGCAGGGAGACCGTTAGTTATCAATTAGACATATAAATAATTTCAATAGCAGTAAGTGCTACTAACTACTAAGACAATAAAGGAAAATATAACTGCTGGGCTGAGGAGCGTAGGTTATTTTAGGGAGAAACTAAGGGACAAATAATTCTTATTTAAAACTATTATGAAGCACCAAAAAGCCAGAAAGCTCCCCAATTTATTTCATAGCATAATCTTGATAACCAAACTATAATACAAATTTTTGCAACTAAGTGAATCCAACAGCATATTAACAGAATACTATCTGGCCAATTATAATTTATTCTAGGATGGTTCAACTCATAGTTGTAGATTATATCTCAAAAAAATTTGAAGTTATTTAATATTATTCTGATAAAATTTTAGTAAGACAGAACTAAGAATTTATCAGAAACCATCAGTCATCAATATCAGAAAGCATCATACAATGCTTTCTTAGAAACCAGGCTGTAACACTATCTGGGCCTGGTGCTTTTGTGGATATAGATCTCTGACAGCCTTTTAGGATTTGTTATAGTTATTGATCTTGTCCAGTAATGAAGAACACTCATTCAAATTAAAATTGGAGAGAACATATGCTGGAGCTAATCCAGTAAGATGAAAAGGTTTTGATGAATAACTTTGGAAAGGAATCTCAGAATTATATTTATTTGTCTAAGTATATATTAATTATACATTTTTATAATTTTAAAATAACTATTCCTAAATGGTTAGAAAAAATTACTAAAATGAGTAGAAAAATTCAATATATGGTCAGATAAAAATATACCTTTATAAAACAGAGTATCAATGATAAATGAAAATGCCTTTCATAACAAAAACTAATGTACAAAAAGAATACAATTGGTAAGAAATGTTTAAGATTTATACGATGAAAACTATAAAACATCATTGAATATCATGAAAGACTAAGTAGATAAGATGATTCAAGATTGTACAGATATTTCTTCTATACTTAATCTATAAATTTAATATAATTTCAAAGCCAAATGGATTATTTTCCGAAACTAGAAACTCTTATTCTAAAAGCTATAAATGTAAGCAAATAACCATGAATGGGATGGAGGGAGAAGAGGGAAAATTAATGGAATGGAACCTGAACTACTGATATCAGCAACTGAAACAAGATGGTATTAGCATCGAAACTGACAGAAGAGACATAAAATACAGTTACAACTAGATAGACTCATGTATATATATATGGGGTTTAAATATATGACAAAGGTGGCATTTCAGTTCCATGGGAAACAGATGAATTAGTCAATTAAGTAGTAGTACCTAAGACTGGTGGCTCACCATTTAGGAAAAAAAAAGTAGCTCCTTTGGTAGGATGACTCTTAAAATAATCTCCCAAGATCTTTACTTCTTGAATTCACACTCTTCTGTAATCCTTTTGTGTGGGCTGCCCTAGTGACTTCCATTCCACTAGCAGATTCTAAAGCCTTCTCATCTTGCAACTTTGGTAAAGCAAGCTGCTATATTTGGAAATGCCCACGTTGACAAGGATTTGAGGGTGGCTGGTGGCCAACAGCCAGGTAGAAACTGAGGCCCTCACTCAGTCCAACAGCACTTGAGGAACTGAATTTTTGACAAACACGTGAACTCGGAAGCAGATCCTTCCTCATCTGAGCCTTTATATATGAGGCTGGACAACACCTCAATTGCAGCCTTTCTTGTAAGAAACTCTGCAGCACAGGACCCAGCTAAGTCATGCCTGAATCGTGATTCATAGAAACTATGAGATAATGTTTGTTTTAAGCCACTAAATTTTTAAATGTTATTCAGCAATAGAAAATTAATACAGTTCCTTACCCTTGTCACACAAATTTCGATTTCAGATGGTGTGTGTATGTGTACCCTAACCTCTAGAATCTATGAATGTGATTTATTTGGACATTGGATCTTTACAGATATAATTAAGAGTTAAAGTCACCCTGGGTTATTTGGGTGGGCCCTAAATCCAACAAGTGTCATTTTAAGAGAGACAGAGACAGAAGAGGCAGCAATGGGAGATTGGAGCGATGCAGCCATAAGCCACGGAAAACCTGGAGACACCAGAAACTGGAAGAGGCAAGGAACGGACTCTCCCCTAGAGCATCTGGAGGGAATGAAGCCCTGCTGACACCTTGATTTTGGACTTCTGGCCTTCAGAACTGTGAGAGAATAATTTATGTTATTTTAAGCCACCAGGTTTGTGGTAATTCGTCATGGCAGCGCTAGAAAACAATTATAGATGGGATAAAGTTTTTATAGATAAAAACTAAATCCATAAAATAACCAGAATATAATACTACAGGATATTTTGATCATCTCAAAGGGTGTAAGGGTTTTTATTAGCATGTCAGTAAGGCCAGAAGCCATAATGATGAATACATTCCATTACATAAAATTTTTTTTAGTTCTTTAAGGCAAAGTTAGTTAAAAACTATATTCAAAATTAACGAAACACTTCAAATGGACAAAAAATATTTGCAAAATATAGGAAAAGGATAAAAAGGACACAGAAATATAAATGACCAATAACCATATAAAAGGATGGCTCAATCCCTATAATTATGAAGAAGCCAATGAAAATATTTCATATCTATTAAACTAACAAATTTTAATATCAGCAAAATTTTAAAACTTAATATCCTGCTAGGGTGAGGGAAAACAGGCATCTAAATTGTTCAAACTCTGTGGAAGGCAACTTAGAACATGTTAAAATTTCCATGTATTCTTTGGCTAATTGGTTTAACAAATTTACTTGCAGTAAAATTTTTCTTATTTTGGTATACAGTTCTGAGGGTTTTATACACACACAGATTTTTTTTTTGTAACCAAAACCACAGACAGGACACAGCACAAATCCAACCCCCTAAAGCACCCCTTCACCCAGCAACACGACTGTAACGATGAAAACTCCCATAATTCAAGTGCCCATTAATGGGAGATTAAATATGTTAGGGTAATCCATAACGGAATCTGATGCTACCAGTGAACAAAACAATCGGGTTCATATGGAAAGATATTACACTTCACATTATATTGAGATGAAAAAAACAACACTGTCCCACCATTTATTTAACCTACACATAAATGTACAAAAATTTTGTAGAAATATATTCACTTATAAGTGTTTACCTCCACATTGTGCTTTCTGATTTTGTATTATGTGAACCAAATTAACACACATTACTTTCATAAACAGAAATAGAATATAAAAAACTAGCCACAGCTTATTTATAATTTTTAGGAAGCCTTGATATGAATGCCAGATTTCTAGGAAATGAGTATTAAGGCTGAGACCCAAGTAACATGGTCATAATTTTGGTGCTGGAATAGCCTATGGTAGAAACTGCAAGATCTCTCATATCTACAGATCTTTATGACTTGAAACATTTTTCTTTGTCAACTTAGACATTTACATTACTATCTCCTCATCCTGCTTCTATTTCCATTAACCCAACTCTTCTAAGCCAGATTTCTGGCCATCATCCATCTTTAAAAAGAAATCATCTCCCCTAGCCACCCATGTTAATTTAATATATTTAAATTATATCTGTTTACTTATTCACCAACATAAACCATCAGTTATGTTACAGGCTTTCTTTGTCTCAATTTTAATGAGAGTTATGGATTTGTATTAAGTTTTAATCCACTTTAGAAACTTATGTGGCTTCATGTACAGACTGGGCTTTCTAATTCTTCTGATTTGTCTTTAAAAAGTATTTTTAGCTGTTTTCAGAAATAACTGCAAGTCTAAAAACTCAAAATATAAGGGAGTGAGTGGGAAAAGCATGTTTTGTTCCTTTATACATACAAAGGTCAAATTAAAGGGAGAATACTAAATACATTAAGTTTTCCAACCACACCTAGGGATAGCAGTTTAAATCCTTGAAACCTTCTGCAATACTTCAAAAACTCTTAAATATTCAGATTTAGGATACCTAGAAAGTACTATCAAAATTTTTAATTCACCAAGGTTTTTTATTCTTTTATACTTGCCTATTTCTCCCTACCATCTTTTGTTTTTTTTGAATCTTCAGTTAATTTTCATAACATTTTTATTTTCTCCTGAATCTTCATATGATAGTCAAATAGTAAGCAAAATTCAAATAGTGAATTATTATGCTGATTCATAAAGTAAACAACCTTTATTCCAAGATTATATCTTAAGCTCCAAAGGCAAGGAGATGTTTACAATCCCAATCATGTGGTTTGTCATTAATAAGAGGGAAAACCCTATTTGTAAAGACAAAACAAAACTCAAGGGAATAATTTTGGGGCTTCCACAGTATGTTTTAATTTTAAAAGGTAAATGAAGATTGAAAAGATTATCAGTGAAGATAATATCTATATCAAATTTTAGTGTAGTCATCTCAACTACTATGTTAATTTACATTTAAGTTATTCAAGACACATAACTCATGAGAACTCCTGTTTCTAATCCTATTCTTTGAATGTAGATTAACCTCTCATTCCTTGTCAATGATTTTAATTTAAAGTACATTACTACTGTTGATAACTCTGTAAAGGTATATAACAGTATAAAGAAAGGTACAATGAAATGCTCCAATGTAGACCCAAAACATAAAAATAAATAGACCACTTACTGGTTCTGTTAGTGTTGTATCTTTCTCCAGGAACTGTACAACACAGTAGGCTAACTAAAATGGAAGGGACAGTTTATAAATATTACTGAGTGAAGTAACATTTAGTGATGCAGGGTTTTTATATTTAACTAACAAAAATGACTACCTTATTTTGATGAATTTTACTCTAGCTTAATCTCAATACTATATAAAAATTAGTATACTCACAATTGTGTAACTGTTTCACCTTGAAAGTAACTGCTGAATATGAAGTTAACTGAAATAAGACTAGAGCTTAACATTTTACTTTTTCAGCATGTATGCCATGCTGATATATTATTCTCTAAGTAGTAATCGAGGAGACTAGGTTATTGCAGCTAAACAGAACACTGCAGTTATGTGGGATTTATTCAATGCCATTTAGTTAATTAGGTCAGGGCCTAGACTAGAAAAGAGCTTGACATTTTCTTTCCTATGTCTATACTCAATATGCACTGACCTTATTTAATAACACTAAAAATAATATTTTAAATTATAAAATTTTGGGCAACTTAAAAAGCAAATTGCTTAAATACACTTAAAATTGCCATCTCAGTACTTCTCAATTTCTCTGCCTTTATATCAGTCTCTGAAACAATAATTCATTTCACTTTAAAGTTTTCTGAAGCTTACCTGAGCATGAAACAAAGCTAATCCTTTTGCAGTATGCATAGGAATAAGAACCTTCATTAGAAATTGTTTATGTTCTGCTTTCAGTGGCAATGCAAAGCCATTGATAATACTGGAGGGAAAAAAAGGCAGGGGGAAGGGTTAAGTAGTTACTACTTTATTTCTAAAAGTTACTATATCCATGCGTACATAAGGAACTGTGCTCTGCTTCAATCCTGGTGTTGAATTACTTGCTCATCTTCAAACTACTCTAGGCAGACTATTACTATGAAGTCTTTAAGTCATTCAATGATCCAAAAGTCAACTAGGACTACCAATTAATGCTCCAGTGAGTAATTTCTATCTGCATGTCCTACACAAGCTCAGCAGTTTATGCACTGTTGCCTTTTTTTCCCTCCCTAAAGCCAGAATCAATATCACAATAATAAGAATTTTTAATATTTCTGAAGTAAATGTGTTGTTTCTCTTATTTTATTGAAGGATCTTAAACTAAGAAGTAATTCTCTTCATAGTCATTCTGTTAACTACTAAAGATTTTAGCTTCCTCTAGTACAAATACAGGGGTCTAAACGTTTCTCAAGTTAATAAGGAAGGCAAAATGTTCATGTAAACTAAAAGGCTGTAGATTCTTCTAAAAAGAACAGATGGATTAGGAATGGTCTATCAACATATGAACAAGAATTCTTATAACTTCATCAAAAGATTCACTGTAGCTTATTTCATCTCTTCCCAATCAGATCCTATAAATTTCTGAGGCAGTCTGGCAAGATAAGGCATAAAACATGCCACAGCTTCAAATGCAAGAAGCCTATTCTGAAACAGATGTCTTGCATGGCAGTACTTTAAAAATGCTGACCCTCCAAAAAAAAACTATAATAAGAATTCAGTTGAGAAACGATGTCTTGCAGTCTATATTTAAATATGAATAATTTCTCTACCCCCAGCTAAGATTTTAACACATAAAACATTCAAAGTTAATTTTTAAAAAGAACAAGGAAAAAACAAAACTGACCTACCTTCCTAATATTTCCAGGAGTTCAGCAACACCATTGAAATGTTCTGTTTCATATATAAACCTGAATTTAAAATAAAGGTAGATGTAATGAAAAACAAAATATCAGAAAACTAAGAGAAAGGCAGAAATAAAGCCCCAAGGGTAACTATAAGAACTGTACAAGAATGTTGTAAGAATTCCTTGTAAACGTTTTTGCCCCAGTTACTTCTCAGCAATCTTATAAAAGAAAGTCTATTTCCTACTAAACCAGATGCTTTAAAAAAAAAAAAAACCCTCACCCAAGGATATGTTTATTGATTTTAGAGAGAGGAAGAAGGGAGGAGATGGGGGAGGGGGGGGAGAGAGGAGGACATTGATTGGTCGTCTCCCTCATGTGCCCTGACAGGGAATGAAACCCACAGCCTTTTAGTATGTGGGATGACACTCCAACCCCTGAGCCACCTGGCCAGAGCTAAACCAGATACTTTTAAATATTTCATATTTAAGCATATACTTTTGTTAAAACTTGCTATATGTTAAGATAATATTCTTTCACCTGGAATATTTTATTTTACTTAAAATTTTTTTGAGAAAGAAGGGTTTCCTCGAGGAAATACTTTTTAAAATAGGAAAATCCAAGAGAAAAGAACCCACATATAATAAAGCCACCATTATTCAGAATTCTCTAAACCTAAACTACACAGGCTGCCTAGCTTTCCAAGAGTAAGATCACCCTTAAAGCAGGGAGGCAAATTCAAAGAAACACAGGACAGGGGGAGGACGGCACAGAACTGGAGAGAGATGCTCTTTCTGTAGTTGTTACAATGTGGAAATGCTAGCCTAATTTTGCCAGATCTTCAATTTAAAAAAAAACCAAACATACCAAACCTGAAGTGTGGGTATTAAAGTGAAATCTCCTACTTTGAAACAACTAAATAGACTATCACTTATAAAGTAGCCAAAAAATAGATCCCATATAAATTTAATTAACTTTATCAGAAAATCAAATGAAAGTACTTCCAAGAGCTACTGATTTAAATAGTTCTTAAAAGTTTTTCAAACAAAAAACTCAAGGAAATAATTAGACAAATTCTCCTCACAATAAATCTTACATGTGAATAACATTAGTATTACCTATTAAAAGCTTCACTACTATTATCCACATAGATGAAAAGTAAGTTATAAATTTCTACAAAGTTAGAGGCAATCAAATGATGTCCACAAAATGGGCTAAAAATGACTCAAATACTAGCAGTTAAATTTCCAAATTTCAGATGTTAAAAGTTAACCTAAAGCAACTGGAATAAAAAGAAAAATATGAAAGGGGATAAAGAGTACTATATATGAATATATGACCAATTTACCTGAGGAAAATGTTGTTAATTTGTTTTCTGATGAATGCTCTTAATCCAAGAAATTTCCCATAAATTCGATGCAGAACAGTCTTCAGGAAGTCACGTTCTCTGGGATCTTCACTATCAAAAAGTTCCAGGAGCTTTAAAAAAAAGCTGAGAAATTACTTTTTAAAAATAATCAAGCTAAAACTTCACTTTATTCTAATACTGATTTTAGATAACCTTTTTTTTAAATTTAAAGATTCTGCCTTATCATATTGGTTTTAGTCTTGCTAACTAGTGAAGCTAAAGAAAAGCTTAGGGAGAATTTCTCTTCACTTATTTCATTACAAAAAACGACACAATAAATAATATAAACACTTCAAAAAGTGCACTTTTTTTGCCCTGCCACTCATTTTAAAATTCTATCCCACTCTTGACTACTAAACATGGCCCATAACTTTATAGTGTTGAAATTTAAGAGTTTTTAATACTTTTTGATAGTCAAAATTACATACAAAAATGTTAAAACTTGTAGATTGCAAGTCATTAAATAAATGAAGTTAAAATACATGTGTATTTTCGATTTACTAAAAAGATTCACACAAACCAAGGCTTTTCTTTGTGTGTGATTTGACACAAAAAATTTTAAGAGTCACCATGCCAACAGCTCAAAAATTAGTATTTAGTTAATAGAATAAATTATTGTAGATATATGCTAACAGTGTGGAAATCATTCATGAAATAACACTGTAAAGATAAGACCGCAGATTTTGATTTAAAGTCAGCTAAGCAGCCCTGGCCAGGTGGTTCAGTTGGTTGGAGCATCATCCCATACATCAAAAAAGGTTATGGTTTGATTCTGGGTCAGGGCACATACCCAGAGTGTATACGGGAGGCAACCAATTGATGTTTCTTTCTTATATCGATGTTTCACTCTCTCCCTCTCTCTCTAAAATGGCTGGAAAAGTTTTAAGCCAGTTCAAATTGGCCAAATCATCATTTTCCTATACCTTTACACAACTCTTTAGCAAAGGTAGGATAAAGGAGATCTTCAAAAAAAGTCAAAAGCTCACATTTTTAAAGTGGTAAAGAAACTGAATTTCTTCTGCCAAAAAACATATTACTGTATTTTAAATGTAGCTGGAGTTTCTTAGGAAAAATTATAATCCCTCTTGAAGAATGAAGTTGTCAAGGAATTTTATGTTCTGCACTTAAGTATTGATAATTACAGTTAAGATAGCAAGCTCTGAACCTCATTGGAAGTTCTTTTTCTGTTCTGTCCTGAATTACATGTAATTGTGTACATATGTAACTCTTCTACAGAGTATTTTTGTGTGGATAGTGATGCCTTTTGTCCTGTTTATATTCCCCTAAACAAATGTCTACTTAGTTTGCACTCTTTGTTCACCAGCTTATGAAAGTACTATATGAGGCTCCAGTAAAACCATCTTTGGAACATGAGAATTTATGTTAATATACCTAATAAATTCAGCTCAAATTATTCTAATTAAAAATGACTAAACTGCCCTAACCAGTTTGGCTCAGTGGATAGAGCGTCGGCCTGCGGACTGAAGGGTCCCAGGTTGGATTCCGGTCAAGGGCATGTACCTTGGTTGCAGGCATATCCCCAGTAGGGGGTGTGCAGGAGGCAGCTGATCGATGTTTCTAACTCCCTATTCCTCTCCATTCCTCTCTGTAAAAATCAATAAAATATATATTTTTTAAAAAATGACTAAACTGCTCACTTAACACACTTATATGCAAGTTTTTGATGATGGGTTACTTGGAAAATATGCTTTCAAGTTAATAAAAGTGGCCCTTAATTAAGGTGGTCATGCCTAATTCAAGTTGATCCTTGGGGAAAATATTTAACTAGAGAACAGTTGTTAGCTAAGTGTCAAATCTATTTAAAGAAACCTATTTTGAAATATTATAATCTAAATAAATTTATTGAGATAATATTAACGCGATGAAACACACACAAAACTAGTACTCAGGAAACTTTCTTATTCTGGCACTGATACTTTTATTTAACTGTGCTTATAAGAGTAATTTATAACCCATGAGCCTATTTCTTCATTGATAAAATGAGAAGGATTGAAACCAATTTTTTTGTTTTGTTTTTTTAAGAAAAGGTCAGAGGTCAGTCAGAGAGTGTACTTCAAATCCTGATTGTGCCATCTACTGACTGAAACTGGACATAGTCAAGCTCTTTATATATATAGCTTGGCACATAAAATGTACTCAATAATTCTTACCTTCCTTCTTTCTTCTGAAACTCTATGATTTGAACATAACCTGAAACTACACAATTATTTTCTTCTCTTGAAAAAATGAATTGTCCAAATTTATACCTTAGATTCTAAGACTTAATATTTATCACCTAATCAAATAATTTCAAAATGCAAAAGCAGAGAATCCCCATACATACTATGTAATAAAACAACACACTAAGAATACCTCAGTGAAGTGATCTGTGAAAGCAGTCATACAAACTGCTAGAAAACAAATGACTGGGCCTTGGCTTCTCAGCTAATTCAGGCATTTAGAGTTAAGGTGGAAAATGGGTCCCACTATACTAGTTTATATTCTTGTTCCCCTTAAAATCTATTGAATAATCCAGCAACTAAAATGCCTCAAGCTCCAGACTGAGGAAACACTAAGGCATTTGTTCCTCTCAACCTGCTATTATTTTAAATACAATTTAATATGGCATTACTAGAGTTCCTTATTATACTACTAGAGCTATGGGACCTAGAGTCAAGTTCCCACCCACCACCGGCACACACTTCAAAAACGCAGGAGACCCAGACCCAGCCTGCCCCACCCCTGTCAAGCCCCTCCAGGCGGGGGGCACAGCCTCAGGTCCCCTGGCCCGGTGCCGGGGCGGGGGGCATGGCCTGAGGTCCCCTGTCAAGCCCCGCCAGGCGAGTGGCACAGCTTGAGGTCTCCCAGCCTGGCGCTGGGGTGGGGGGCGTAACCTGAGCTCCCTCGCCCCAGCCAGGCGCCATGCAGCCTCAGGTCCCTTCTGCTGTTCAGTTGTGACGCTACGGTGTCCTGGCTAATTTGCATATTCCTCTTATATAGACAGATACTAGAGGCCCAGTGCATGCATTTGTGCACCTGTGGGGTCCCTCAACCTGGCCTGCACCCTCTCGCAATCCAGGACCCTTTGGGGGATGTTGGACTGCCGGTTTTGGCCTGATCCTCGCAGGCCAGCCCAGCCTGCAGGGATCAGGCTGAAACTGGCAGTCCGACATTCCGAGGGATGTAGTATGTGCTCGAAGTGGCAGGCAGCCAGGGAGGAGTCTGAGCCCAGGCTGGGTGCTGCACCGCTCCCGCTCATCCCATCCCCACTGTGCCTGCCACCGCCGCCGTTTGGTAGTCCTGCCGCGGAGGCAGAAGAGGTTCGTACTGCCGCAGCTATGCTTGCCTGCCATGAGCCTGGCATCTGGCGCCCGTTGGTCAGCTGAGCGGCGCTCCTGCTGTGGGAGTGCACTGACCACCAGGGGGCAGCTCCTGCGATGAGAGTCTGCCCCCTGGTGGTCAGTGCGCGTCACAGCGACCGGTGGTTCGGTCACTTAGGCTTTTATATACGTACTAGAAGCCCCGTGCACAAAAATTTGGCATTGGCAGGGGAGGGGGGGTCCCTCAGCCCAACCTGTGCCCTCTCACAGTCTGGGACCCCTTGGGAGATAACCACCTGCTGGCTTAGGCCGCTCCCTGGTGGCAGATGGTACACCCAATCCCGCAGTGTTTGCCCCGTCTCCCCTGGTCGCAGATGGCAGGCCCGAATCCCACGCTGGGGCGGGCGGCAGCTCGGGATCACGCTGCCACCCGCCCCGCCCACCCTGCCCAAGACACGGCAGGCCCAGATCCCGCCCCGCCCACACACGGCAGCCAGGATCTCGCACTGGGGCAGTGCAGCAGGATCTGCCTGCAGTGTGCAAATTAGCCGCCATCTTTGTTGGCAGTTAATTTGCATATCACGCTGATTAGCCAATGGGAGGCATAGCGAAGGTACAGTCAATTACCATGTTTGTCTATTATTAGATTAGATAGATTCTTTCTGTAGCACAAAAGTGCTACAAAAGAAGATAAATATGCATTCAATTGCAATCACCAAAATAACAGGTTCATTTAATCTGATTTTTACTTGTGAATGAAAGAGACATTTTACTTGTTAACACATACCTAATATTTTTTCACTATTCATGAAGAGCTACTTAAATGGCTGAAGGACATATTCTTGACAAAGTTCTTTGTTTATCAATATATTCACAGCAATTAGTTAGAATACTTTATATGAAGGTCAGGGATAGTTATAAATAACCAAAAATGAACTCCAAATATGTGTAACTCTTGTTTACAGGATCTTTATCATAGGGAATACACACGGTGGGAGAGGGTAGGAAGGGTTCTTGTAATAATTTTAATCCTAGCCTCAGCAGTGAGTTCATTGATTCCCTTTTATCAATCTTCTTATCTTTCTTTAAAATGCAAATAACTCAAATTCCTGATACTTACATACCTACAAGTATTTCAAAAGAGAAAAATTTGGTCTACCTCATAATTTTGTCTAGGGCCAGCCAATTCTACATAGTTAAAAAGAGGCCTTTATATTGTTAAAAAAGATTTTGAAAATAAAAATGATCACATTTTGAGAAATTAATTTTGAGGATGTAGGTTCCAAAAAGAACAACTAATAACCAATTTATATAAAGAAAGAAGGTATCACATATGTTTAACTTTATTCCTTTTCTTCTTAAAGGTCCTATTTTATCTGTGGTTTAGGAATTGGATGACTAGAATGCCCAAGGAGGGAAGGGGAAAGGAACAGGGAAAGGTAATTGATGCTTTTATGACGGGAAAGTAGTTTAACGGCCCAATTGCTAAAAATGACCCCATTTCCATTTCCCCCTGTCATTTCAACATCACAATGCTTAAAACATGTCAAGTTCAAGTTCAAAGGCTTAAAATTAAAAGGTGTATAATTGTCATACCAAATTTTCTCAGTTAGGTGTCACAGAAAGGCTTGCTTTTCTGATCTTTACAAAATAACTGGGAATCTAGGATTGGATAGGTTAATTTGATTGACTTCGTTTGAAGTTAATCCTTTCTCTTTAAAATACTCTTGCATTCTCAAAGCTACTTAATTTTTATCCTAATTGGCAAGAATAGTAAGTGCTTTTAAAATTGAAATAAACTGCCGAACCGGTTTGGCTCAGTGGATAGAGCGTCGGCCTGCGGACTGAAAGGTCCCAGGTTCGATTCCGGTCAAGGGCATGTACCTTGGTTGCGGGCACATCCCCAGTCGGGGGTGTGCAGGAGGCAGCTGATAGATGTTTCTCTCTCATTGATGTTTCTGACTCTCTATTTCTCTCCCTTCCTCTCTGTAAAAAAATCGATGAAATATATTTTTTAAAAAAATTGAAATAAACTATTAAAGTTTTGAAAGACTATTTTATTTTAATCACAACTTAATAAATCATTAAGACATAAGAATGCCTTACCTGTTGTACAAATTTCTGATCAATGTATCGCTTTGCAATGCTAGGCTGGAAATCAGGGCTTTCCAAAAATCTTAAGAAAAATTCATACACCAACTATGAGAGAAAATCAAATAAAAGTTAAGATGATGCCAAAAAATATTACCCTAAGTTAATGTCATACCAAAAACACACCTCCCTTACCAACAAGTAGGGAAATTTCAGATCTCATTAGAAAAGAAACAAGTTGTAACAGTTTTTTAAAACTAAATATACACAATTTGGTCTCATAAGCTGTAAATTTTGAGAACTGTTTATTGCTTTACATCACTCATTGAAATGTTAAATTACAGGAGCTAGAAAATAAACATGGTGCCTATTAAATATTTAATTAAGAAGACTACTTTTCAGCCCATATTCACTGGGAAAATATTTTCTCCAGTGGACCACTAAACTACCTCAATTTAATCTCCAGAGTTTGTTAAATACAGAATAAAAAACTCCATCCAGATAAGAATAAACAGGATTATAAGGGGCAGTGTATGAATAACAATAAAGTAAAATAAAAAATTTTCAGGTCTGCCCTAACCGGTTTGGCTCAGTGGATAGAGCGTCTGCCTGCGCACTGAAGGGTCCCGGGTTCGATTCCGGTCGGGGGCATGTACCTTGGTTGTGGGTGCATCCCCAGTAGGGGGTGTGCAGGAGGCAGCTGATCGATGTTTCTCTCTCATCGATGTTTCTAGCTTTCTATCCCTCTCCCTTACTCTCTGGAAAAAATCAATAAAATATATTAAAAAAAATTTTTTTTCAGGTCTTTATTTAAAACTATAGTAAGGGGAAAAGAGTTAAATTGAAACCAGCATACCTTATCCACACTTGGGAAATAATGAACCAAATTATAGAAATACAGAGCTCAGGAAGGAATGTCTGTTCACCACAGTGAGTAAATTAGAAGTTACATCAGGACTTCTACTTAAAAAGTGCCAGGATCTTAAAAGTAACAGCAAGCCCGACCAGTGTGGCTCAGTGGTTGAGCACTGACCTATTTTCATAGGAGGTCACAGTTCGATTCCCGGTCAGGGCACATGCCTGGTTTGCAGGCTTGATCCCTAGTGGGGGGGTGTGCAGGAGGCAGCCGATCGATGATTCTCTCTCATCCCTGATGTTTCTATCTCTCTCTCTCCCTTCTCTTCCTCTCTGCAATCAATAAAAATATATATATTTTAAAAAGTAATAGCAAATGTTCACTTGCTGCCACAAATCAGAAAAATACTATTCAGTCAACTTGCCTCCATTACACCTACTCTATCTTTCAAGGAGAAAGGCAAATACACTAAAGTTTTTTGTTGTTGTTGTAATCTAACAGCTATGAAAGGCAGAAGTATAGCCCAAAATGTACCTCAACTTATTAGCTATTAAACTATATATCAATCTGGCACCCTAAAAATAAAAAAAAAAGGATTTGATCCCAAAGTAAAAATAGTCATTCAATAAACATTTAGGCCACATGTCTGTGCAACTAAAGTAGTGATAAAAATAATGAAAAATAATGCACAATCTGCCTGTATTCCAGGCCAATACAGCAGGCAAGCCTCCCTAATTATCTAAAACAGGAGTGGGGAACATCCGGCCCACGGAATCATTTGGTCTGGCCCTGCTAAGGCATTAGGGGTGACGTAATTAAATGTCTGACCAAATATAGCAGGCTAATTTTTTAATTGATAATTTTGTATAACCCTCGAATGATCCAAATGGCCTTTGGCAGAAAAAAGGTTCACCCCTGATCTAAAAGGTATACAGAAAATTACTTTTTTTTTTTTAAAGAGTATGTGTTTTTTTCATTTGAGAGAGAAACATCAATTGATAAGCTGCCTCCTGCATGCCACCTACTGGAGATCGAGCCCACAGCCTGGCATGTGCCATGACTGGGAATCCAACCAGCAACCTCTTGGTGCATGGGACTACGCTCAACCAACTGAGCCACACAGGCCAGGGCAGAAAATTACTCTTATTGGTCCTCAATAAATATAAAGCAATAATACTTAGGGGGAAAAACTGTTGCTCATTAATAATCATGAAATACTATAAGATATGACTAATCTCCAACTACTAAAATGACATTTCTTCTGTCCCTTCTTTTGTTTATTCCATTCTTCCATTGCTCATTAGCATTTCCATTACAGTGTGAAAAAGTAAAGAGATACTAGTAAACTGAAAATTAGTACATTTTTAGGAAATTCATGAAAAGGACTAGAAAAACAGAAATTTGAAAGGTTTTGAAATTACATGTGCTTATTCTCTCATAATTTAATATTTGTTTTTCGTCCTGTCAAATTAATTTCTAGCATCAAGGATTTAATAAGTTAAATGTAAAACGTAAACTTTTAGTATAAGACAAAATTTTGGTGAATTGATTCGAAGTACATTAACAACAACAAGGAAAGAAACTTTCCTTGAACAAATTTCTTCAGTGCTGCAACTCTCCATATTCCCATTTATCAGAGCAGTTTTAATATTCCACTCTAAAAAAAGACAATTAAGTAATGACGTAGCAAAAATATACTGACAAATCTATAAATCAGCTTATTCAGTAGTTTCCGAGTTCCTAACCATCTAATGGCCAAATTTTAGAACTGTATACCAAATTTTAGTTAATAGATTTTAAATTACATATATATATATATATATATATATATATATATATATATATATATGTAATTAGAGCAGAGCATGTAAGTCAGGGGATCATGAATGAATGTAAATTTCTTACATGTGTATCTGTGTATTTGTTTGGGGAGAAAACTCAACTTATAAAAATCTTATTCTGAAAGCAATTCATCACCTCCTAAAATGTTAAGAACTATTAGTTTCAGAAAATTTATTTAATATCTCAAACCATATCAGTAAAAATAGAAAGCATACTGTTTATTTGGCTGAATTTCCACTATTAATTTCCATAGGCAGATAAAAATACCTTAATTTTTCAAATTGTCCCCTTGACCGGGCCGGCTAGACCCCACCCATGCACAAATTTGTGCACTGGGCTCTAGTATAATGTATAAAGAGCTAATTTTTCTGACAATAATCCCACAAAGGAGTGGGATGGCAATGAAGGTATATTGGACCAAAGTTTTGAGCATTACCGAACTAGTATTCAACCAAACTAGATTGTTTTAAGATGCTAATTTCAATCCCTAAGGTAATAAATAAAAAACTATAAAGAAACATGGCAATTAAAATAAAATAGTACCGTAGAAAATACCTATTTATTATAAAAGGCAGTAATGGAGGAGGAGTAAAGGAACAAAAAAAATGTAAGACATATAGGAAATGACAAAATGGAAGATGCAAATCCTACCCTATCTGTAATTACATTACATGAAAGTGTATTAAATATTCCAGTCAAATGACATATTGTCAAAATTGATTTTTTAAAAAACCATGATCCAACCACATGCTGTTTATAAGAAAAACAATTTAGATTCAAAGAAACAATCAGATTAAAAGTAAAAGAATGGAAAAGATGTATCATGCAAACAGTAGCCAAAGGAGAATTGAATGGCCATACTAATATCAGACAAAATAAACACAGAACCTCTTACTAAAGTTATAATGATAAAAGCCACCCATTGAGAAAGATGTAACAACTATAAATATATGTAGCTAACAATATGGCCCCAGAAATACATAAAGCAAAAACTAATAGGACTGAAGGTAGAAATAGATGAGTTAACAATAGTTAGAGACTTCAATATCTCACTTTCAATAATGGATAGAACTAAACAGAAGATCAACAGGGAAATAGAAGACTTGAATAACATAAACAAACAAGAGCTAACATTTCTATAGGATACTCCACCCAACAGCAACAGAATACACATTCTTCTGAAGCACACATGAAACATGCTCTAGGATAGACTGCTCTGCCATAAAACAAGCCTCTAAATTCAAAAGGATTGAAAACACTAAAATTATATTTATTATCCAACCACAACAGAATAAAATTAGAAATCAATAACAAATGTGGGAGCCACAAATCTGTAGAAATTAAACACATCCCAAATTAACTAATGAGTCAAAAAAGAAATCACAAGGGAAATTAGAAAAATATTTTGAGATGAATGAAACAACACAACGTATCAAAACTATGGGCAACAAATGTTAAAGCAAAAACTTGTACATGAATGTTCTTAACAGGTCTAATCACAATAGCCAAAAAAGTAGAAACCACCCTAATGTCTATCAAGTGATTAATGGATAAATGAATGGAGTATATTCAGCCATTAAAAGTTATATGCTGATGCATGCTACAACACTGATTAACCTTGCAAATATTATGTTAAATGAGAGGACCCAGACACAAAAGGTTACATATTATATGACTTTAAATACCCAGAACAGGCAAGTCCATAGGCAAAGCAGATTAGTAGTTATCAGGGGCAGTGGGGGGGTAGGGGGGGGTGGAATAGAATGTGACTGTTAATGACCAGGGAGGTTCCATTTGGGGTGATGAAAAGTTCTGGAACTAGATACAGTACACTTTAAAACAATTCAAATGGCAAATGTTAAGTATATTTTTGGTTTGGTTTTGTTAATCCTCACCTGAGGTTATTTTTTTCCATTGATTTTTTTTTTTTAGGGAGAGATCAAAGAGAGGGAAAGACAAGAGAGAAACATCTATGTGAGAAAGACATCGATTGGTTGCCTCCTGCACAAGCCCCGAGCCTCTGCTGGCCGGGGAGGAGCCTGCAACCAAGGTACATGCCTTCGACTGAATCAAACCCAAGACCCTATGGTCTGCAGGCCGACACTCCATCCACTGAGACAAACCGGCTAGGACTGTTAAGTATATCTTATCACAATTTTAAAAAGTGAAAAGCAGTATTTTGGGAAAAGAAAATAAGGTTAAAAAACTTAGACACTCAGCTCAGAGAGAGAGAGAGACAGAGAGCCATGATTTCAGCAGAATATAATAAATATAAAAACTGTCAATACATAATTATGTTCCATACTTGTATGTGAGGCCAAGAAGCCTCAAGTGTGGGTTCATCCTCCTCTGGATCAAAATCTGGATTATCACTTGGAGGAAGAGTACGGAAGATATTTGCACTGATCTGTAAAGAAAAATAAATTTAGATTTATGTTCTTTGTTGTGTAACTGAACTCAACAATGCAAAATTAAATGTTCTTAAGATAACTTTATTTAAGAAAAAAGTTAAGTTGTGGCTATAAGCTTAGTTCAAAAAGCTAGAAACCGCTTCAAAATATGAAGTCAGGTACTGTATTTGTTTTTCTCTTTTCTCTATGCAAACTATTCTTCAGATGCCAAACTATGGAAGATTACAGATTACCTCTGGATTCCTCTTCCTTAAATTACAAATTGTTCTTTCCAAGTTTTGCTTTTAAAAAAGTTGGTCAGGAGAAGGAATTTTGGGGGGAATGCATAGAGTTCTTAACTCTACCTATCCTTAACTTGATTCTCTTCACCTTTCCACAACTCCCCCCATATTCTAACCCAGCCATTTACTTATCCTATAACCCAAAGAGTTTGGTAAAATATTTCCATTCATATATATATACCACACACACTAAAAAAGAGGAAGGAGGTGGTAGAATGTCTTCACTACTATTATAGACATAGTTTATAATACCTCATGATGATTTAATTTACTGTATTTCATCTACTCTGACCTTTTAAAAAATTAATCTCTGAAATCAGAATGTGATTTGAGAGTTTTCATTTCACATCAATGAAATACAGTATTTATAATTTCATCTTTCACATTGTCTGTCTCAGTACCAAGGTAAACTATATATCCTTTTTCTCTAGCAAAGGGTAGATTGTGGTTCCAACTCACAATTATTTAAAGAATGAACAAACTAACAGACCAAATGGTTAGTCAACATTTAAGACCATAGTATTGAGGGGTTGGTCATTTGAGATAAACTATTTGGGGAATAGAGGATGAAACAAGGAGTATTTGGTGGTACAAGCAAATTTCCAACCATCTTATGAAGTGGCATCTATGGTAAGCCAAAAAAACTGCTAACAGTCAATTACTATAATCATAGACTTAGAAAAAGACATACACAAACCCCCTCCACACACACTTTTTTACATGGGCAAAAAAAATTAAATCCCAAAATTTATTAGTTTATAGCAATTCCAGAATCATTTGACTCAAATATTTGAGTACTTTCAATAATATCTAAGTCAACAACCTCATATAGATAAATAAAGTATCTTTACCAGGACTTTCAAAATTCCTGAATACAAACCATTTGAAATCAGGGGAAATATTGGTGGGAATATTGCTTTTCTCCCTGAAAATGTCTTTAAGCAATAAACACAAAATAAAAAACAAAACAAGAGGCCTATCAATATTTACTATTTATATTCCCAAACTATCACCTTTTACTGTCTTTGGGAGTTTAGAAAGCCAACTTCATTTTAATTAATGTTCTCTCCATAGTTAATCTTTATTTTTTTTGGCTTTTTAAAAAAAAAACAAAACAAAAAACATTTTATTGATTTTTTACAGAGAGGAAGGGAGAGGGATAGAGAGTTAGAAACATCAATGAGAGAGAAACATCGATCAGCTGCCTTCTACACACCTCCTCCTGGGGATGTGCCCGCAACCAAGGTACATGCCCTTGACCTTTCAGTCCGCAGGCTGATGCTCTATCCACTAAGCCAAACCGCCAAGGCTCTATAGCTAATCTTTAAAAAAAAATGTAAGGGCTCTAACCAGTTTGGCTCAGTGGATAGAGTGTCGGCCTGTGGACTGGGGTCCCAGGTTTGATTCTGGTCAAGGGCATGTACCTTGGTTGTGGGCACATCCCCAGTAGAGGTTGTGCAGGAGGCAGCTCTCCTCGATGTTTCTCTCTCATCGATGTTTCTAACTCTCTATCCCTCTCCCTTCCTCTCTGTAAAAAAATCAACAAGATATATATTTTTAAAAAGAAATGTAAGGCTTTTATTCATTTAAAAAACACACACAAATCCACCAAAATGTCCTAAGTCCTTTTAACTGGTCTTAGTACAATGTGATAAAGAAAACGAATTAGTATATCAGGGTGAGATTTAACTTTCCTACACATTTTGCTCTTCCCCCAGAACATATAGTAGGAAAGGGGAAGGAAATGAAGGCAGCTATAAGTTATACTTGCTATATAAAAAAATTCTATACTCTGGAGACATTTAAGCTTAAATTATGTACTCAGTGACTCTAATTATTTTAACTGATTTTTCTGTATTTTGTTAGTATGCACACAAAAATCACAAATTCTAAAGAAATGTCTATTGTCTGATGGAGAATAAGGTTGAATTATCAATAAATAGAATCCTAAGCAATCTTGCTTTAACAAAGTTGGCAGTATTTTTCACATCAGGTATTTTAAACATTTATATTATTTAACTTCTTATCCTGAGTTTTGATTAAAATTCAAGTGTTATAGAAACTAAAAATATTGTATTAAAAAATGTCCTAAGTAAGAATTTTTTTTTTAGGCCTGACTCCTTTATCCACCACTGAAATGTGGAGAGCCCCATAGTTTTCCATTGGGCTTCTCTTCTCCCTTCCAGTGGTTCTCAACCTTCCTAATGGTGCGACCCTTTAATACAGTTAGTTCCTCATGTTGTGGTGACCACCAACCATAAAATTATTTTCGTTGCTACTTCATAACTGTAATTTTGCTACTGTTATGAATCGTAATGTAAATATCTGATATGCTATATGTGTTTTCTGATGGTTGCGACCCACAGGTTGAGAACCGCTGCTTTAGACTTTCTCTCTCAGTGACTATAAGCCCCATAACATTAATTATCTAACTATCTGTATAATCTTGAGCCTGTATCTTTCTCCTAACCTCTACATCTGCATTACCCAGTATGGTAGCCACCAGCCATTGTGGCTATTGAATTCCCCAACTATTATAAGCAATGTCAGCATTATTGGAATGAATGAATAATCTTTCAAATGGACTATCTATTGAGCAAAGCAATTATTGTACACTTAAATAAGACTTATTACTTCACATTTACACCTCAGATCTTACTTGAATTTATATAAATCTGAGGAACATTAAGTCTAGAGGCTTACCATTTTTACTATATCAGAATACGCTGATTCAACAATTACACCACGATTAGTTGAAACATACTCAACCAGTTCATTCAGTGTTGCTCTCTTAATTTCTTTGCTCTTCAAGTCTGAAACAGAGTCCATGAAATCAAACAGTACACAACACTGTTGCAACTTCTGACAGAAGAGTTCTTGTTGTTCATTTGAAGTGGCATCTATAAACAAAAATAAAGAAAAACTTAGAAATAACCTACTCAGTTGATGAACAAGAATAGATCGATCTAAAGACAAATGGTAGGGGAGGGAGGGGGTTAGGGAGCAACCAAAGACTTGTATGCATGCATATTCACATAACCAATGGACACAGGGGACTTGCCTGGGGTGGGAATGGCTGGGGGGGGGGGTGTCAATTGAGGAAAAAGGAGACATATGTAAAACTTTAGGCAATAAAAGAAAAAAAAAGAAATAACCTACTCAGAAGTTAGCTTTATATGCGTATTCATTTTGTAGAAACTATTCACATACATAAAACTTTTTCCAAAAATCTAGTGAGAAAATTTCCCATTTAATCCCAACATTCATTCCAAAAAATGGGATTTATACTGGACTCTTCCTTCATACTCACTACCCACAATCAAGCATTAAATGTTATTGATTCCGTATCTATTATATATCTGGAATCTATCCTTTTCTTGTCATTTGCACTGCCATTTTAATGATTGTCATCATCTCTCATCTAGATTACAGGAATAATATCCTAACTGCTCCTCTTGCCTGGTGCCATAACCACTACAACTCCTGATTTATTCGCTCAACTACCTCAAAAGCTAAAAGCTTGCTAAAATAAGAATCAATCTGATCATACTCAATATTTTTCAAGTATCTTCCACAAATTACAGAATGAAGCTCAAACTTCTGAAGATCATATACAAAATGCAGCTGTCTACTGTCAAGTCATCTCTTGACACTTTCTAGCATGCAACTTCACTTTGGGTAAACCATACTCCTGGAAATTTCCTGACAATTTTACTTTTTCCTCTATCTTGAATGACCTTTTCCCACATTCCCACTATAGGAACTCTCTCCATTTATTAAGTTTCCTCATATGCATATTCCCCTCTCAAAAGCTTTCTCTATGGCACTAAAGCTAAATTGGTTGGTTACTCCACTTTTACCCAAATGTATCATAGGTGCATATCTCTATTTTAGTATTTACTAGAGGCCCAGTGCAAGAATTCGTGCATGGGTGGGGTCTGGCTGGCCCAGCCCCAATCGGCCGAGTGGGGCCTAGCCTGTCAGGAGGTGGGAGAC
>NW_005871113.1:4397657-4405227 GCF_000147115.1 Myotis lucifugus
TCCACTGACGCCCTAAAGGACCGATAAATGGGCTCTTCCGCGGTGGTCATCCAAACTCCCTACGCCATCTTAAGCTTGATAACGGATGGTCTTGGCTCCTTGGAGATCGGAGAGCTGCACGGTTAATTGGAATCCGCGCGCCCATGGCCAACGGGGCGGGGTATCTCCCCTAGGCAGCGGCTCTCCTCCTGGCACTCGTTGGCATTGGGGGGCGATCAATCTGTCACGAGGGCCTGCTCACTGCACAGCAGGACCAATAGCAAGCAACGGCGGCTCAAAACAATAGATGCCGGTATCCTCCTGACAGTGGACACGACTCACAAAGTAATCTGGGGACCGACCGTCACTGTCTGAGAACCACCCGCCTGGCGAAGCAACTGTGTAGGTGGCTATGCTTCCTGAGCAAGCATCTGAACACCAGAAACTTTCCTCTGAGCAAGGAGAACGTCGCGCTCATGCATCTCGCCGAGCATTTCTAGGGCTCCGTGGAGCTGGGCTGGCCAGGGAGCTTGGCTGTGGCAAGACGGAGTCTAGGGGGTCAAGGTCAACACCACAGTCTGCTCCCTCACTCTGAAGGCAGCAGCTTTGGGGGGGGGGGAACTGCGCACTCTGGGCACGGGGGGGGGGGGGAGGGAGCGGTTGCGGGCCAATCAGGGTGGTAGGGGCCCATAGGGAGCAGGGCTGTTGGGGGGGAGAAGGGCCGCAGGGGGAGGCTGGCCACCCTGCCCTTGATCAGGGTGGGAGAGGCCAATCAGGGGCGGGGCCAGGTGGGGAGAGGGGCCACGGGAGGTTGGACGGCCAGGCCCACCCCCAATCGGCTGGTTCCCTGGCCACGGTAGGTGACATAGCAACCAGTCGTTCCAGCGTTCTGGTTGCTGGCTTTTTATATATATAGTTTTTTGTGGCAATTATATTTTACATGTGTAACACTCCTAGAAAATATGAGGCCCTTAAAGACAGGAAACAAGTGTTATCTTTATCTTTCCCTCCCCAACCTCCCTCTATCTTGCATCTAGCACAGTTATCTGGCACAAAATAGGCATTCAATAAATGTTGATTGTTTTATCTTCAACTTATTACAAAAATATGGGCACATTATGTTGATTTGATTGTAACCTATTAAATCCTTTTGTTTCTAACATTCAAAAATAATAATAAAACTTTAATTCCAAACTTTCAAGTCTGTAAACAAGGACTTTCAATTAATTTAAATTTATTGAACTGATATTACATTTTTAAAATCATGTACTTCACTACTAATATTTAGCTCATGATATAAGAAACTATTCCTTCATTCAAGACCAGTACCTACTTTATATAAGATACTGGTAGGACTCATCATTAAAATGGTAATGTAACCAAGGGTGCCTATGCTTTTTATGTTTCTATTGATTTTGGAGAAAAAGGAAGGGAGAGGGAGAAATATTGATTGGCTTCCTCCTGGGGATCAAGTCTGCAACCCAAGCATGTGTCCTGACCAGGAGAGGAACCGGGGACTTCTCGATGCAGGAGAGGACACCCAACCACCCAACCGAGGCACACTGGCCAGGGCATATGACTATGCTTTTTAAATTCTTAGGGGATAGAAAGCTAGTGAAATTACTGTGCAACTATATTCAATTTGCTGTTCTTAAAAAGTTGACTTAAAACCCTGGCTGGTGTAGCTCAGTTGGTTGGAGTGCTGCCCTGTACACCGAAAGGTCAAGGGTTTGATTCCCAGTCAGGGCACACACCTGGGTTGTGGGTGTGTAAGTGAGGCAACTGATCAATGTTTATTTCTCATATCAATGTTTCTCTCTCTCTCCTCCTTCTTCTCCTCCCTCCTCCCCTCTCTCTCTTCTCCTCTCTCTAAAAATCAGTGTACCTGTCATCGGGTGAGAATTTTTTAAAAAGCTGATTTAGATAAGGTACTGCTAAAATGTAGCAGGTTAGATATCCTAAACCCATCTTGATTGGTCAATTTACTCAATAATAACTTAAAACAATTTTTACAATAAAACAGATGTGAATATTATAAAGAATGACAAAATGCACATGACTTCTGAAGTAAAGACATAAAGATTCTTAAAATTTTTTAAATTTGCTGCAGTCCATTTGTGGCTATGCCAGAAATGTCCCTGTGGTAGTTCCACACTTACAAAGGACTTGTATAACACTCTCTGTTCCAAATTCAATAATGGCCCTTTGCTACATGAAGGTTGAGGTCTACAATCCTCAGACTGGCATCAGAATCCACATAATATTAACAGAGTACATTTCTTGATGATCATTTCAATAAAGTTTTTTATTTAGGATCACCTTAATGAGGTCACCTGACATAGCCAGTCCTATTCTCTTTCTTCCCCCTACCACCTCCTCAATGTAAAATCATTCCTCTTCCTGTTCTCCAAAGGCCAATACGCCTTTATTCAAACTCTTTTCTCTACCTGAAATAACTTACTAGATTTCCTCTGCTATGTTTCCAACTCCTACTCACCCTTTAATAATAAACTTAAATCTCATATTCTCCATAAAACTTCCCTTAGCTAGATAAGGGTACAGTGATCCCTCCTCTCTTCTCTGAACATCTATAGCACTCACATTCTCAATCATACAGTTGAGTACAGATTAGTATCTTTAGACTTGTATTTGACAAATACTTTTTTTTAAAATATATTTTATTGATTTTTTACAGAGAGGAAGGGAGAGGGATAGAGAGTTAGAAACATCAATGTGAGAGAAATACTGATTCAGCTGCCTCCTGTACACTCCCTACTGGGTATGTGCCCGCAACCAAGGTACATGCCTTTGACCGGAATCGAACCTGGGACTCTTGAGTCCGCAGGCCGACGCTCTATCCACTGAGCCAAACTGGTTAGGGCAACAAATACTTTTTATCATCCCCCTCCCGAAAGATTGCAGGTTCCTCAAAGACAAGGATCATTCACTAAGTAGGATTTCCTTTTCATTACAGGATATACTAGGTGTACAGGTTAATAATGCAGATTTTTTTTTCAATAGATAGAGTTACACATATGTTGATATATATGCGATTTGATATGTATGCTATTTTGTTGTATTGACAGCAAGCTTCAAAACTTCATATGTCAAATTTGCTGAACGTGTTAACATTATAGATATTTTTACGCTTAAAAATGTCGAATCTCATGCCAAAAAAAAGAGCATTTGCAGGACGTTTTAATTCATTACTTTATTTTGAAGAAAAAGTTATCGTATACTTCAGGAAGCTTATGGTGAACATACTCTATCTCAAGATACTTGTGAACGCTGGCTTAAACGCTTTACAAGTGACGATTTCGATGTGAAAGACAAAGAACGTCCAGGTCAACCGAAAAAGTTTGAAGACCAACAATTACAAGCATTGTTGGATGAAGATGTGTGTCAAATGCAAAACAACTTGCAGAAAGATTAAACGTTGCCAGCAAACAATTTCCCGTTTACAAGCAATGGGAAAGATTTTAAAGGAAGGAAAATGGGTGCCACATCAACTGAATGAAAGACAAATGGAAAACCGAAAAGTCATCAGTAAAACGTTGCTTCAATGACACGAAAGTCTTTTTTGCATCGAATTGTGACTGGTAATGAAAAATGGATTTATTTTGAGAATCCCAAATGCACAAAATCATGGGTTGATCCAGGTACACCATCAACATTGACTGCAAGGCCAAATCTCTTTGGAAAGAAGACAATGCTCTGCGTTTGGTGGGATCAGGAAGGTGTGGTGTATTATGAGCTTCTAAAACCAGGTGAAACTGTTAATAAAACCAGGTGAAACTGTTAATACTGATTCACTATTGACAACAAATAATCAATTTGAACCATGCTTTTGATTGTGAAACAACCAGAATGTGCCAGAAGACACAGCAAAGTAATTTTGCTTCATGATAATGCACCATCACACACTTCAAAACCAGTTAAAGACACGTTAAAAGATCTTGCCTGGGAAGTATTAACCCACCCGCTATATTCACCAGACCTAGCTCCTTCAGATTACCACTTGTTCTGATCGATGGCACATGCACTTTCTGAGCACTACTTCAAAACATACGAAGAAGTGGAAAATTGGGTCTCTGAATGGGTTGCCTCAAAACAAGAAAAGTTCTATTGGGATGGTATCCACAAATTACCTGAAAGATGGGGGAAATGTGTAGCTAGTGATGGACATTACTTTTTTTTGAATAAAGCACTTTTGATGTTTCTCTTGAAATTATCATGTTTTCTTTGATTACAAAATCCGCTATTATTAACTGGTACACCTAGTATAAGGAGTTGGAAAAAAACATATTTGATGCTTAAATTCTAGATATGAAGAAAAATTATGCACTGAAAAACAGTCCACAGAACAATGAAAAGTTCAAAATTGGTGCTAGATATCAAAATGGCATAAATAGTGGATCATGTTTATGCTTAAGAATTTATAATGCCCTGGCTGGTGAGGCTCAGTTGGTTGAGCATGTTCCATGCACTAAAAGGTTGCTAGTTCGATTTCTGGTCAGGGCACATGCCCAGATTGTGGGCTTGATCCCCAGTAGAGGGCATGCAGGAGGCAGCTGATCCATGTTTCTCTTTCACCCTTCCTCTCTAAAATATATGCGAACATTTTTTTAAAAAAAAAATTTATAAAAATGACCATTTTTATCAACAACTTACCTTCATGGTAGTTTTAAATGGATTAAATAAGATAATGATCATAAAGGTGAGTGCATTCATATATTTCTAAGTAGAATACAAATGGAAGAGCATTTTTCTTATACCACATGTTAGCTACATCACATACTAGATGACATATTAGGAGACACAAAATGATTTTCAGACAAGACTGACAAATAGTAGATTCAAGAACATGTTACATATAACCTGGCCAGCATGGCTCAGTGGTTGAGCATCAACCTATCAATCAGGAGGTTATGATTCGATTCCCAGTGGGGGACAGGCAGGGGGAAGCTGATCAATAATTCTCTCTCATCATTGATGTTTCTCTCTTTCTCTCTCATCATTGATGTTTCTCTCTTTCTCCCTCTCTCTTCCTCTCTAAAATCAATAAAAATATATTTTTAAAGAAGAACATGTTACATATAAAAATGTTGGTTTCTTTTTCTGGGCACCTAATTCTTGAATCTTTCTAGAATGAAATTAATGTTTTGCACAGCTTCTCTATTCAGTAATCTATTTCTTAGTCTAAAGATTTATTTGAATTTGTTTATTCTCTTCCAGAACTATATGCCAGCATTACCTAATGCTTGGGTGGGATAGGTCAGATCTGGATCTTCCCAAACATTAGAAATATTTAGAAAGCAGTTACCATTTCAACTCCTTTGGCACTGAGTTAAAATAGAAGTTTCCAATCCTCAATTAATTTTTAGATATTATAAAATAATCTTTTTACCTAACCTTTCCTATATGAATATTTTCTATTGAGTAGTCCACTGTGCTACATAGTAAGTTATAATACTACTGTTAACATTAGTGCTTCCTTCATGCCAAATATAGATGTTTCATATGTGTTAATTTATTTAACTTTCAAAACAATCTTTGAGATTGGTTCTAAAAGTGATGAATTCCCACCCTCAAGTGATTTAGAAGCAAGTTGGGAAAGAAATACAAAACATAAAATAACTAGAGGCCTGGTGCATGAAATTCATGCACGGGTGAGGTCCCTTTGGCTGCCAGCCAGGGCCTTCCTTCGTTCCACGCCACCCCTGGTGGTTAGCGCACGTCATAGCAAGCAATCGAACTCCCAGTTGGACTCCTAAGGGGACAATTTGCATATTAGGCTTTTATATATATAGATAATGCTATCAGGCAATAAACAAGTGTAAAAGATATTGCCATTTACCAGATAGATAAAATCAATTCTCTACATAGTCTGGAATGAAAAAGAATTTCAGAGTGCTTACAAGATTAAATGTAAACAAACAAATAAATTAACCAATCAACCATAATTAATTAAAAGTAGGACAATTATAGGTATTACAAGGTATTTCACTGTTATACTTTAGTACTTTGTGCTGACTTTATTGGCAGCAAAGGTGAAACAGATGTGGAAGAGTAGACCCGATTGTAAAAGGTAAGTTAAATGAGAGAAGAGAGGAAGGTTACTGTTATCTACCAATGGATGGCTTACTTCAAGACATGAAATATTTTTATACAGGTCAAAAACACTTTTATGATGGTTATCCTAATAAGAAAACGTGGTGATGATGGTTTTCATCATTAAAAAAAATTACGAAATATTTTGCAGTTGTAAATGTTTATTATGTCCCAACTCTTAGGCACCTTTCTGAAACATCAGTTACACTGAATTTTCTCATTAGACAAAAAGGAAAGGAAAACATTTATTTCAATAGGCTGAAAAAAGATCAGACTATGTTCTGGCTATCTTTCATAAATATGAGTAACAATCTGAGAAAAAGAATGAATAATTCTGTTTGTTAAATGTAAGAAGCACTGGCCACTTTATAGTTCAGCTTCACCATTACAAGAATGCTTGCGAATAGTCTGTCATACTCCATGATGATTCAATCTGACAATAGCTTACATTTAGGGAGTAATGCCACATATTGTTTTTACTTGATAATTTTTACTGAGCTAATGTTGATTATCCATTTGCCATTTTCATTGTGGATAATGTCCATTCAAATTCCTATGGTAGGAACTTCGCTTACAGGTTTCAAAATAAAAACACCTCTGGAAACACAAGTTCAAAGGAAAAATTCAGAACATCTTACTTACAGTGTTACATCACATAGCAACTATGGATGCTGACAATAATTGTTTTGCATCATGCCCCAAGTACAACACAGTATTTGTTCAGTCACCTAGAAATTAATTACCGAAATACCCAAAATTTTTGTTGGGGCAGTTTAAACCAGGTCTTCCTGAAATGATGACATGTATCTATTTCAAACAAATATTTCTTCCAAAATGTGTAAATAAATAAGATATATTTAAAATCTTAGTGACTGCCATTTAAATGAAGAAAAAAGCACATAAACCTATTAGGATATTTTGACCTGCCTAAGTATTTACCTGGGAGCAATTCAGACCACTGATTATTATCATAGTGTATCATATTCAACAATTTTATGTATTTTTTAAAATATATTTTTATTGATTTCAGAGAGGAAGGGAGAGGGAGAGATGAAAACATCAATGATGAGAGAGAATCATTGATTGGCTGCCTCCTGCATTCCATTCCCTCTATTGGTTATTGAGCCTGTGACCTGGGCATGTGCCCTGACCGGGAATCAAACCAAAGGTCAATGCTCAACCACACTGAGCTACACCAGCTGTGTGGGTATATTCAACAATTTTAAGTACCTTAAGTCTGTATGTTGCTTAAAGGAAACTTGATTACAACTTAAGAATCCTATTCTATACTAGAGGCCCAGTAAATGAAATTCATGCACGGGGGGGGGGGGGGGGGACCTGTCCCTTTACCCCAGCCTGCAACCCTCTCCCAGTCCGGGAGCTCTTCGGGGGGATGTTCAACTGACAGCTTAAGCCCGCTCAAGGCAGTTAGACATCCTTAGTGCCCCGCCACCTCCACTGCGTTTGCCAGCTGTGAGCC
>NW_005871113.1:4405327-4406678 GCF_000147115.1 Myotis lucifugus
CCCTTGTAGAGCGCACTGACCACCAGGGGGCAGCTCCTGCGTTGAGTGGGATTGGGACCGAACCCGGCTCTCCGACATCCCCGAGGGGTCCCGGATAGCAAGAGGGCAAAGGCCAGGCCGAAGGACCCACCAGTGCACGATCGGGGTCAGAGAGGGTCAAGGGAGGCTGGCCAGCCAAGGAGGTACCGTGAGAGGGCTCCAGGGTGTGTCCAGCCCGTCTCACTCAGTCCCGATCAGCTGGACCCCAGCAGCAAGCTAACCCTACAGGTCAGAGTGTCTGCCCCCTGGTGGTCAGTGCACGTCATAGCGAACTTATATAGGATAATAAAAGCCTAATATGCTAAGTGTCCGGTTGTCCGTTCAACCCTTCAAAGCGTAATATGCTAATGATATGCTACGGCTGCTCAACAGCTCTCTATGACGCGCACTGACCACCAGGGGTCAGATAGTGAACTGGTCGACCAGTTGCTATGACATGTACTGGCCATCAGGGGGAAGATGCTCCAACCGGCAGGTGAGCTTGCTGCTGGGGTCCAGCCAATCGGGACTGAGCGAGATGGGCCGGACACGCCCTGGAACCCTCCTGCAGTCCCTCCCCGGCTGGCCAACCTCCCATGTCCCTCCCCGGCCCCAACTGTGCACCAGTGGGGTCCCTCGGCCTGGCCTGCGCCCGCTTGCAATCTGAGACTCCTCGGGGGATGTCGGAGAGCCGGTTTCAGCCCGATCCCGCAGGCCAGGCTGAGGGACTCCACTGGTACATGAATTTGTGCACTGGGCCTCTAGTGTTATATAATGACCTGAAATACCAATTTACATTAATTTTTTAATAACATCACAGCTAAAGATTTAGTAAAAGTGCTATAATAAAAATACTAGAGGCCCGATGCACAAAAATTCATGCAAGAGTAGGCCTTCCTTCACCCAGCTGCCGGCACCAGCTTCACTCCGGCACCCAGGACCTGGGCTTCGCTCCGGCTGCAGCCGCCAGACACCCGGGACCCGGCTCCTTCCCTCTGGCCACTGCTGCTAGGCACCTGGGCTGCTTCCCTCCAGCCACCGCTGCCAGGCACCTAGGACCCAGGCTTCCCTCTGGCCCCAGCTTCATTCAGAAGGACGTCTGGAATGATGCCTGGAAGGACGTTTGGTCTAATTAGCATATTACCCTTTTATTATTATAGATAACCACATCTCCAATATAAAATTCTCGGCATAAAAATTATGAAAGATACAAGAAAAGTGCAAAATCAAGGAATGACCTAAAAAACAAAATGTGCCTTACTTCGCAAAATACATAATCGTATTTAATAAAAGAGAAACATGCAAATTGCCCGTTCCTCCACTACACTCACAA
>NW_005871113.1:4407557-4409808 GCF_000147115.1 Myotis lucifugus
GAGGGGCAGTTAGGGGGTGATCAGGCTGTTTCCGGGGGCATTTGGGGGCAAGCAGGCCGGCGGCAGGGGGCAGTTGGGGGTGAGCAGGCCGGCAGGCAGAGTGGTTAGGGGCAATCAGGCAGGCAGGCAGGCAGGTGAGCGGTTAGGAGCCAGCAGTCCTAGATTGCGAGAGGGATGTCTGACTGCCAGTTTAGGCCCAATCCCTGTAAACCAACAGTAGGACATCCTTCGAGGGGTCCCAGATTGGAGAGGGTGCAGGCTGGGCTGAGGAACACCCCTTCCCCCATGCACGAATCTTGTGCACCAGGCCACTAGTTAGTTTAAATCTGACTAAAAGATGAGTTTTTTACACGCATCTTAATTGTCTTCCACTTTATGACTGAAATTTGATGCCACTAAAAAATTCTTACCCCTGTAGAAATCCCTGAGTCGTCTTAGGCAGAGGGAGAACCAAGACAACTCTATGGAAGTAAGGGATTTCATCTTTGGAGAATTATTAACACAACTTTTAAAACTCACAAAAGCCCTGCTAGGTCATCCCTAATCTCTAAATTATTGTGTTGTTGTTTTTTTCAATACCAAACTTGAAGATGTATCTGCTTACACTTCAAAAATGTTGCTCTAAAGAACTGTTTTTACAAAGTGTGGGTTGCAACCCATTGGTTGGTAGTAAGATTGTTTTACTGGGTCACAAGCAGAAATTTAAAAAATATATAAAATATCAGCATGTTGCACGTAAGAGTATTATTTCATAAAACTGTATATGAGTGCTGAGTTGTAAAATTAAATGTTTCTTACTATAGTTTGTAGTAAAAAAAGTTTGAAAGTGCTGTACAATATGTAAAGTACTATACCAGTAAGATACCACACTACATAGCATGCCCCAAATCACAAACCAAATCTGCAATGCACCTGAGATTCAAATCACCTAGAATGCAAAAGTATGACTATACTTACTGTCTTTGAAATATCAATTGTTTCTTTAATAGCTATACTCTAAATGTTTACCCACTTAGAAATTCACAATGCATATTACTTTAAAATGTCAAATTTATCTCCTCCTTCATTCAAATAAAAGTAAACAAACAAAATATATAAACCCACATAACAAAGAGAATAGAGACAGGCCCCTAGGCACACAGACTCACAAATCTGAAAATCAAAATACATGAAGAAATGGTAAGTGACAAAACAAACAGAGAAAGTCACATCTTAGAATAAACAGGAAATTGCAGACATGGTTCCTATAGAAGTCCAGATTAGAAAAGCCTGATGAAATAGAGGTTGAGATTAAAATATAAACTGAAAATAGGGGAATTATATAAATCTATATGCTCAACACTCTGCTACCCCACTCCAAAAGACAATCAAGCACTCATACTCTCGGCAAATACTAGTAAAAGAAAAAAAAAAAAAAAAGGAAGGTTTTGAAGAGAATGTGTAGTTCCAGAGAGTCATACATTCTAGCTTTTACCTAATTCGCTGCCCAATTATTCTAAGAAAAGCAGCTAATATACCCCATACAACTTCTAAAGTAACTTTTTGTTCACTTATACATATTAATAGAAAATAAAGATTGCCAGACACTCAAAGAAAGCCTATATAAGAAAGAAAACTATATAAACGGGGGGAAAAGACCCAAATTGAAGGGATAATTTAGCATATCACTGTGAAATTTAAGATTTAAAAGAATTACTCACAAAAGAACCAGAGACAGATTATCCATCAGACACATCAGCAAGAGTGACGCCAGAAGACAAGGTGGCTATGCCATTAAAATTCTAATGCCATCTCCAACATTTACAGGGAACTCATACAAATTAACAAAAAGAAGATAACCCAATCAAAAAATGGGTAACAGACCTAAATAGATTACTTTTGGTAAGAGGACATAAGGAGGGCCAAGAGATATGAAAACATGCTCAAAGTCACTAATCATCTGAGAGATGCAAATCAAAACAACAATGAGGTTCCATCTTACACCTATCAGAATGGCTGTCAACAAATCAACAAATGACAAGTGCTGGCGAAGATGCGGAGAAAAAGGAACCCTTGTGCACTGCTGGTGGGAATGCAGACTGGTGCAGCCACTGTGGAGAGCAGTATGGAGTTTCCTCAAAAAACTAAAAATGGAACTCCCATTTGACCCAGTGATCCCACTTCTAGGAATATATACCAAGAAACTAGAAACACCTATCAGAAAGGATATATGCACCCCTATGTTCATAGCAGCACAATTACCATAGCTAAG
>NW_005871113.1:4409908-4421333 GCF_000147115.1 Myotis lucifugus
GTGTGTGGGGAGTAATGGGGAGATAAGGACACATATGTAATACCTTAATCAATAAAGAAAAAAAATTCTAATGTCAATAGAGAACTCTGTAACTAGCCAATAACTATCAGTAAAGCACTAAGTGTTCAATAAGGGCATTTTCAGACCTGCAAAAACAGTACTTGGAAAATTTAGCAACCTCACAACCTTGCTTAGGAATTTATCTGAGGATATGATGCAGCAATAAGGGGAAAAGAGAAAGGAATAAGGCAGCGGTTCTCAACCTGTGGGTCGCGACCCCTTTGGCAGTCGAACGACCCTTTCACAGGGGTAGCCTAAGACCATCCTGCATATCAGATATTTACATTACGATTCATAACAGTAGCAACATTATAGTTATGAAGTAGCAACGAAAATAATTTTATGGTTGGGTCACAACATGAGGAACTGTATTTAAAGGGCCAGAAGGTTGAGAACCACTAGAATAAGGGAAGCCACCCAGGAAAGCAATGAAGACCTAGAGAGCACCTGGGCCATTTAGAGCAGGAGGAAAAAGACCACATTAGAGTGGTCTCTACACGAAGATGAACAGCATATCTCATATATGGAGATCTGGAGGGGAAAAAATTGAGAGTATGTTAAAGGTACAATAAAAGAAAAAGACCCAATCAGAAACTCTAGGAAATCCTTAAAAATCTATGTAAGGAGATGTAACAATACATGGCTCTGAAGTCTATACAGTCACACAACATAAATCTTGTTAACTGACTTTCAACTTTTAGAATTAACTTGTAACTTACAGAAAACTTAATTATAGCTATAGAAAATGTTACAAAACTTAAAAATGTAACATAAACATGACTAAAGTTCAGGGTGAAAGGAGAGGAGGTGAAACTGAGTGGCACTTTCCAATTCACTTCTAATTAATCCCCCCTTTCATATACTATAACAGCTGATACTTAAAAGTCCCCTGAATGGTCTGTTCGCACATGCACTGGTTGGAATGTACTCTCCCATCATTATTCTTCATTCTCTTCAGAAGTAAATAAATGCTACGCCCATCAAACACTAACCAGTAAGAAAAACTTAACGGAACTGAAGTCTATCAGAACCTATAACACAACTATATGCCTTATTATAAGACAGAGAATCAGGCAGGATATTTTAGCCTAATACTATTAAATATTCATAAGACTTCCCTTGTTCTCAATCCATGCTTAAGTGTCCACAAATTATTTGACACCCCTCTCTTCAAAAGGTGAAGTTTATTTCTATTTATGTGCATGTGAGCTGGACATAGTGACTTGCTTCTAGAGAAAAGTCAGTATTTCAAAAGTGATGCTACATGACTTACAAGGCTGATTCCTCCTGAAAAGATCCAGAGTCACAAAAGTTCTCCAGGTACACAGAATAAACTATTTGAGGAAAATAATACCTATGTAGTTGAGTGTACAGCCTGGATGACTACATTGATTCATTTGATATTAGCAAACTTTGTAAGAAATTTCTGAAGTAAATTAAAATCTTTAGGAAAACATTGTAAGGATGTTTAACATTGTGCTCTTTGGTGTTAGTTTATGAAACCTATTAAGGAAGACTGTTACCATTAAATCAAGAAATATTTAAGTTTGCCAACAAGCATGACGTTCATGATAAATTTCCAAAGTCTGAATCTATTCTTCTGACTTATACACTCAGACACAAGGTTTCTTTTTATCATACACAATACAAATACAAATTAGCCAAGCTCATAACAGTTATAAATGCCAATTTATTAATTTAGGATGAGAAATTATTTCCACGTATATTAGAATATTCTAATTATGTGTTCTGAAAGCAGGCCTACAGGAAAAGCCAAATCATAATCACAATATTTGATATATTAATTTTCTGTTGCTTAGTAACAAATTATCCCAAATTTAGTGGCTTAAAACAATAATTATTATTACCCCATCAATCCTTTGGTCAGCGATTCAGATAGGACACAGCAGGGACAACCTATCTCTGCTCCATAATGTCTAAGGCCTCAGCTAGAAAACTAGAATGCTAGGGGCTGGAATCCTGTGAAGGCTAAGTCACTCATGTCTGCCAGTTGATTCTGGCTTCTGGACTAGCTGGGAGTACCAGAACAGCTACAAATAATCTCCCCAGGCCTGAGCTTCCTTATGATATGGATATCTGGGTTCTAGTAACAGGTAGTTTAAGAGGTCTAACAAAAGATAAGCATGACTTTTATGAGGTATATGGAAGATATAAATAACAGATATACCATATTTATGGATGAGAATACTCAATGTCTTCCCCAATTAATCTATACAGTGAATGCAACTTGTATTGCAACATGGTGTTGCAATCAATCAACAGGGTGTTTTATTAGAAATTAAAGAGTTGCTCTTAAAATTTATTTGGAAAAATAAAGAGTCAAGAATAGTCAAGATGATTTTTAAGAAGATAAAGAAGGGAAGAGTCACCTTATCACAGAGTAATTAAAACTACGTGACACTGCGCAGGCACAGACAAAAAGACCACTGGAAGAAATAATAAGGCCCATGAAACATGCCAGTGTACATATATAGAAGATTAATATATAATAGAGTTGGTGTATTGTTGTTTTTAATGTCAGTAGGGAATTTTTAAAATTCGGTAAGTGATGTTAGGACCACTAGCTAGTCATATAAAAATATTAGATCCCTCCACACTATTTACAAAAGCTAATTACTAAAAAACTAAATGTGAATAGGAAAACTCTAAGACATTTAGAGTTTTATAACCAATTCTGAATTGTTAGCTAGAACATCTACACAAAAGAACATTACAAATCAATAAAAAGGTAAAAAAAATCTATAGAAAAAAAGAGTATATAAAACATAAATGACCGATAAGCATATGAAAAAGAAAGGCAGAAAATCTAAGTATCTACAACTATATATATGAACTTACATACGAAATGCCATACATCATTTCATACCAACTGGATAAGGATGACAAAACGTGTGGATAAGACCTCTGTTTCTAGCAAACTAGCCCTCCCAATGTAAACTACTAAAAACGAGATCAGGACTACTGAGGTGGCTGAAATTTGCATGGAAAAGTAGTAGGAAGAAGGGAACTGCATACAGAAGAAATTTTCTATTTTCCTATTCATAATGAAATGATGATTTGACTTTTTTATTTTATTTACGTGGCAAATCATTTAACGTAAAACCAGCCGAGATTCCTGGCATAAATCCCACATGATCAGGATGTATAATCTTATTTATAAGTTTCTAAATTCAATTTAATATTTTGTAAAAGAATTTTTGCATCTATGTTCATAAGGAATACTGGTATCCAATTTTCTTGTAATGTCCTTGCCAGGGTTTTAATTAGGACTCAATTATATAGATGTAAGATTTACTCAGATTTTTGTTTCTTCTTCTATCAATTTCAGAAGCTGTTTATTTCAAGGATTTTCTCAATTCCTATAAGTTTTCAAATTTATTGGCATGATTTTATGCCTAAAAGTTATGAATTCCTAGATAAGATTAAAGTACTAATTATTACTACAAAACAAGCTAAAATTTTAATCCATGGGGAGATTGGCTTCTAGCAAGACAAGGTAAGGAGCCCCGCAGACCTGCTCTTCCAACAAAACTAATGAATACAATTTTATTTTTCAAACAACCTTTTAAAAGCCTTTGGACATGGTTCTAAGGCAAACAACAAATGAGGAAAACATCTATCTAAGAATATGAAAATTTGGTAAGAAAAGCAAGAGTCTATGGTATTTAAAATAGATAGCTACCTCTCTTCCTCCTTCCAGCTCAGTTAGGCAGAACCTCCACTCAGGAGAGGTGCATCTAGGAACACAGGACCCCTCTACCTCCAGCTCCCAGTCAGATTTCTTCAGGTGAGGAGGAAGATGCTGTCATTTCTCATTCTGCCACAGCTACCTGTTGCTAAGGCTAAGTTCCAGGCAAGTTCAGTCAAGAAGAGGGGTCCCTTCTTCTTTCTGCCTACACTCTACTGGTGGGACAGAGGCTCTATCTTTGGTGCAGCACCAATGAGAATAGTGAGGCATGATTACCTTAGTCTTGGCCTGTAAGGAGTAGAATTCCACGCTGCAAAAGGCAAGCCAAAAAGATCTCAGGTTACTGCCAAGGCCAGGTAACTCGGTTGGAGCATATCCCATACACCAAGCATGTCAAACTCGTTGCCCACAACGAATATTTTTGCGGCCCAGCCAATAGAATGGTATGTAAGAAACGTTTTAATAAAAATTTTGTAACTTTAATTTTTACAATATCCTGTTATACATAATCCTATATAATAAAAGCATAATATGCAAATTGACCTAATGGTGGAATAACCGGTAGGCGGGGGGCGGGGCTGGCAAGCAGGCGGTGCCAGGCCAGCCAAGGTGTGTGCTAGTGGGCAGAGGGAGAGGATAGAGATTGGGGGTCGGGGGGGCGGGCAGCGACCAGCAGCAGCAGAGGGGTGATGGGGGTGGGGGGGCAGCCGGGGCCATCCCCTGATCGGCCCGCCTGTTCACCTCCCATAGAGGGAGGCCAGACTGCAGCTTAGCCCCGATCCCCGCAGGTCTCAGCCATCAGTCGGATATCCCCTGAGGGCTCCCGGACTGCAAGAAGGCGCAGGCCGGGCTGAGGGACCCCAAGTACACGAATTTTTGTGCAACGAGCCTCTAGTTATTAATAACGAACTATGACGTTAGCTAATGACTGATTACTATAATCATTTTGCATTCATTTCCCTTACACTCCTTAGGCGCAGGCGCACCATTTCTCTCCACTAATACTAGCAACGACTGTTTTAGCAGCCAATTGACACGTCATTAATCTTGGACTGACTTGTTTGGTGTGCACAACAGGAAATATTTCACTTTCGGAGAACAAGAAAAATAGGTTTATTTGTGGTACGCTTATTAATTTGTATAGTTATTCAGTGTCTGGTAAGTTAATGTTCAAGAAAAAATATTAATTTTTCTTCAAATGTTCTATTATTTTATGTTAACAATTACTCATTTATTTCAGCCCTTTGTATTCAGCATGTCTCTATTGAAATAAACCTATGTTTCTATGAAAATTGAAGCTTTTGGGGTTTTCTTGCGGCCCACATAAACTTGAACTTTGTTTATTTGGCCCATGTTAGTCTTTGAGTTTGACATGCTTGCTATAGACCAAATAGTTATAGTTACAGGTTCAGTTCCTGGTCAGGTTTCATATGAGAGGCAATTGATAAATGTTTCTCTCTCGTATGTATGTTTCTCTCTGAAGATCCATTTCTCAATGAAGATATATCAAATGGCCAATAAGCACATTAAAAGATGCTTGACATCACTATTTATTAGAAAAATGCAAATCATAACCACAGAAAGATACCATTCATATCCATTACTATGGCTTTAATAAAGTTGGAATAACAAGTATTGGTGAGCATATGAAGAGTTCAATACCCTCATAAACTGGTGGTGGGACAGTAAAATGATGTGGCCACAGTGGAAAAGTATGGCAGTTCCTCAAGCGATTAAACTGAATTATCATATGACCTAGTAATTCCACTCTTAGGTATATACTCAAGAGAAATGAAAACATATAGCACACAAAAACTTGTACACAAATGTTTATAGCAACAGTATTTATAATAATCAAAAAGTAGAAACCAAAATGTCTATCACAACTGATAAATGGACAAATGAAATATGGTGCTAAAGCCATACAATGGAATATTATGCAGCCATAAAAGGAAAGAAGTTACTGACACATACTACAACAACATGGATGAACCTTGAAAACATTATGCTAAATAAAAAGAAGCCAGTTACAAAGACCATATAAAATGTCCAGAACAGGGTAATTTTTGGAGACAAAAAGTATATTAGTGGTTGCTTATGGCAGTCAATGGCTAGGATGAGAGCATAGGGGGTTAACAGTTAACGGGTATGGGGTTTCTTTTTAAGATGATGAAAATGCTCTAAAACTGACTACAGTGAGCTTAGGCCGGGTGACTCGGTTGGTTGAAGCATCCTCCCAAACACCAAAAATAGTTGTAGGTTTTGGTCAGGGCGCCTGTGAAAACCAACCAATCGATGTTACACACTCTCTCTCTCTCTAAAAATCAATAAAAACATCCTCAGTTGAGAAGTTTTTAAAAAATGGACGTAGTGATGGCTTCACATTACCTGTGAATATATTAAAAGTCACTGAATTGTATACTTTAAATGGGTGAATTGTATGTCTATCTCAATAAAGCTGTTAAAAAAACTTCTGTCCTGGTCTCTAAAATAATTTCCTATCAAATACCCAAGACATAACTGAAAGACAGTAAACATTTAAAGAGCAATTGAGGTTTAAAGATAAAATGCCACTAACCAGTCCTATCTAATAATAGACAAACATGGTAATTGACTGTACCTTCGCTACACCTCCCAATGGCTAATCAGCACAATATGCAAATAACCGCCAACAAAGATGGCGGCTAATTTGCATACTGCAGGCAGGGCAGGACAGTGTGATCCGCCCGCCCCACCGCCAGCCGCCGCCCGCCAGTCGGTGGGGCATGCAGTCATGTGCGTGGCCCGGCGGCCTGCGGGGCGTGGTGGATCGCGTTCTGCCCGCCCCACGCCCGGCCCCCCCGCCAGGCCTGCCGTGTGCGGTGGGCAGCGGGGCAGGGCGGCGCAGCAGAAGGGCCATCTGCCACCCGGGGAGTGGCCTAAGCCAGCAGGTGGTTATCTCCCGAGGGGTCCCAGACTGTGAGAGGGCACAGGTCCGGCTGAGGGACACCCCCCACTCCCCCATCATCCCCCCCCCCCCCCGCCCGGGCACCAATTTTTGTGCACCGGGCCTCTAGTAATAATATAAACTTCATTCCACCAAAAATGTGTACATAACACATTTGGTCTTTATGCTACCTATACTAATTTTTTTTAAATGTTTTAATTGATTTCAGAGAGAGGGAGAGAGGGAGAGCGAAGCATCAATGATGAGAGAAGAATCATTGATTGGCTGCCTCCTGTAACCCCCCTACTGGGGATCAAGCCCACAACCCAGGCATGTGCCCTGACTGGGAATCGAACTATGACCTCCTGGTTCATAGGTAGACGCTCAACCTCTGAGCCACATGGGCTAGGCAATATACTAATTTATAATACTAAATTTGATAGAAATTTTCATAAAACATGTAAATGAAAACCCCAAAACCACCACATAAAATGAGAAAGAGGTAATAATATTCTATTAATACTGCTATGTAGGATTAGTTTTAAGAGGTCACTAGTTTTAAAAAATTCAGTAAAGATAATTTGGAATTTTAACCTTGTAATGTAGTTTTGCTGGTACTGTCTCAAATGCATCTTACCAGAATATCTAGTCTATATTCATTTATCTCAAGACTTCAAATACCAAACAGAAAGAACACTGAAATTTTAATATAGTCATTATCATAAAGCCTTTCTCTTCGTGCCCATTTTCATAAAACTCAATGTAATAAACTAAACTTAGGAATAACCAAATTATTTCAATTTGTCCATTGTTAATATCCTTTTTTACATCTAATAAAAAATAGTTTGAAGTACCAGATGGATATTAAAACTTAATCAGAGATAAGTTTTATAGGTATAACTTTGCTTAAAGGAAAAAGATACAATATTCCCAACTACTGCTGCTCACATATTTGAAATCTGAAGTAAGATCTCATATAGGATTCATGCTACAAATTACAGAACAAGAACCGTATCATAGCAACCCAGCAATACCACTACAGTGACACGCTGAGGATGCAATCCAAGATTCTAATTTAAGAAACTGGCACAGAATATAGGACATGTAGCTTTTTCTGGCAATATCCCTAGAACATTAATAACTAAGTCTAAAATCAGTTTTTATTTGAAACTTTAAAGGATCAAGCTATTATAAAGTAACAATGGAAACATTTATTAACAAATGATTCACAGCATTGTAACTAAATATGACTTAGTTAAGGATCTATGATTTCATTACAATTGAAAATTTTAGGAAATTCAAATACATACACCCTACATGTCTAATATATGAATGTATATTGTTTTAAGAAAACTCCCAGAATACTATCTAAAACTCAGAAGAGCATAAATACTGCCACACTTTACTATTCACACGTAAATATATCCACAACTATTGCATCATAGCATTAAAACATATTGTTCAAGTTTTATTTCAAAAGAATTAAGTGTGGTATCTTTTGTATTTAAAAACCACTTCTGATAAGAGAAAAAAGTATAACAAAAAATGAAGATTAGCTAAATGGGACATGTTATATTAGAAAGCACAATACTGAAAAACAAAGTCTCCTGGTAAAATAAATGGAACATTTGTGTCATCTGCTTAATTCAATTTGAATAAAAAACCTGCTATTCATCAAATAAAACAGTTTTTTAGAACCATCTTTGTTTCGCATTTGGGACTTTGGTGAACAAGAAGTATTAGAGAGGTCTTTATAGACAGAATGAAGGGCTAGAGCTGTTTTCAGTTTTGATGGCTGTGGTAAGGTTCCATCTTACAGCTACTCCCACCTGTAGCTCCTAAGAAACACCTGCTACCATGTTAAGGGAAAAGAGTACGTACTTTAACAAGGTTTTTCCAAATCTCTAAAGCAGGGCCAGAGGTCTATAAACACCCCATTTCCCTCCAGCAATAGACCACAGATAGGATTCAAGGTGGTGGTGGTAGTGGTGGGGAATCCAAGAACCCTGAAATTATATACAAAATAATGTATATGATATTTTCTGAGATGATGCATTCCTTTAAATGGCTTTTTAAAGAGACCATGTGTAACCTCCCCAAAATAAAATACCAGTACTCCTAGAAATTGTTTCCTTTCCTTTTAATATAAGGAATATTTATAATCAAGGTTTAAAATTTTTGATTCATTTCCAGAAATAAAAAATTTTAATCAGAAGTAATTTTAAACTGATTTTAATTTTTTCTTTCAGAATTTTGCTATTTATAATATTCTATTAAAGTAAAAATAATAAGTTTACAAAACAGCATATATATGATTCCACTGATGGAAAAATACAGGAAGATGCTCAAAATTTAAGAGAAATTTCCTCTGACTGGGGATTTTTATTTTCTCTTTGTAAGATTCTTTTTTGACTTGTTTTTAACAGTGAATCTTTACACTTTTACAAGAATAATAAAGTCATTATAAAGGAAGTAAGATAGTTAAGAATATGACATTTCTCATTGCATAGTCTTTAAATGAGTTTATTTTAGAAAACCATGAAAACTGAGACTCACTCATGACTCAGAGCAAGTATTGTATCCTAAAATAGTAATTCCTATTCCACAGAAGTTACTTTACTAGATCTTAAAAAAAAAAAAAAGTTCACAAAATATGTTTGTGTAACCCAGGTGTCCCAAATTAAAAACAGAATATTAAAATATATGAAATATCAAAACCAGTGCCTACTTAGTAGCTAGGTAAAAGTTGAGTGTGTTTTTTATTTTTATTGATTTTAGAGAGGAAAGGAAAGGAAAAGACAGAAATATCAATGATGTGAATCATTGATTGGCTGCCTCCTGCACGTCCCCCACTCGCGATCAAGCCTGCAACCCGGGAATGTACCCGACTGGAATCGAACCTAGGACCCCTCAGTCTGCAAAGCTGACGCTCTATCCACTGAGCCAAACCAGCTAGGGCAAGTTGAGTTATTTTTACCTTTCCTACATGAATGACTGAACTTTCCTATGAATATAATGACTGAAAATACAATGCACCTTAGCTTAAAAGCACTTCATTGTTACATTTGCTACTTTATTTCCACTTTGTATTCAAATTTAAGCTGGTTCATTCACTGGAAACACAAATGTATGTAGAAAACTAAAAATAACTTAAGAAGATAACATGTTGTCTAATTTCAGTTTTTCTAGAAGTTTTAGCAGGAGACTACAATTAAGCCATAGATAAATTAGCCCAATTGACTTTTATAGCCAAGTCTCAGTCATCTTGCCCCCATTTATTTTCCTCCCTCAAATTGGGAAATAATGATCAGAAAGACATTGCTATGTTAACATGCCCACAGTTAAAAAACAAAAACAAAAAAACAAAGTTTCAAAAACTTGTATACATAACTTGTGAAAATGGGATTAAAATATACCTATCATTTCCAACAGAGAAGCAAAAATAAGTAGTCTAATCAATTCTTCATATTTCGTAATTCCTCAAAACCACTAACTACAGATTATAATTCAGACTGAGTAGCATCTCCAAATCACAAATCTACCTCTGACAAAAATGTTCTGAGTGATTAAAAGTTCACTTCTTGTTTCTTAGTACTCATTCATAAAACAAATGTTCTCCAATAAAATTTTTACTTTACTTAAAAAGAGAGGAACAGTGCTAAAAGAGAGACCCCAAAGAAGATCAATAAAACATTTTTATATCAAAAGAATTTAAAAAATAAAGATCCCATGCTTTAAAGCAGGGGTGGGGAACATCCAGCACTCAGGCCATATAAGGCCCACAAAATCATTTGGTCTGGCCCTACCAAGGCATTAGGGTGAATTAATTAAATGTTTGACCAAATATAGCAAGCTACTTTTTAAGTTGGTAATTTTGTATAGCCCTCAAATGATGTTATAAATATCCAAATGGTTGTTGGAAGAAAAAAGGTGCTCAACTCCTGATTTAAAGATTCTTAAAATACCTACGTTCAATACTGGCCTACTTGCCCAGGACCTAAAAGAAATCAATATGTTGGTAAGGTATTCAATTAGAAATATTTATCCTTTGTGTTGTTAGAAGACAGGTGCTAATTTTGCTTTAGTGCAGGAAATACACATCTGCAATTTAATATTATAGTTAAGAATCAATAACCCGTTGAGAAGATATTGAGCTATAAATGACTTGCACAAAAATATAACCTGTTTTAGTTTCTTCATCAACAAAATTCGAAGTTTGGGTCTTTATGTAAACTTACTTAGTTATAAATCATTATAAAATTGTGATTTATTGCATGACACAAAATGGTGTTTTTCTTTAAACTGGTGGTAGACCTAAAGGGTGTCCCAAAATTCACGCAAGTAATTTTGACAGAAAACACAGGTTTATAATTAAAAATTGTAAATTTTTATTGATTCATAAAGTATACAGTATAGGGTTATGTATGGAATAGCAAACTGGATTATCATGTCGTGATAGCAAGCACCATTAACTGTTATTGCCTGAACAGCCGCATTTTCGAAGAATGGTCCGATGATGCCTCCAGCCCAAATCCGCACCAAACAGTGACACGTTGTGGATGCATTTGTTTCTCAACAATCACTCGTGGATTTTTCTGAACCCCAAATGCGACAATTTTGTCGATTAACCAAGCCATCAAGATGAAAATGAGCCTCATCGCTGAAGATGATTTTGTTTGAAAAATCAGAATCCACTTGTTCCATAATCCATTCAACGAACTCTATTCGCT
>NW_005871113.1:4421481-4521406 GCF_000147115.1 Myotis lucifugus
AAAATAAAATTCGTTAACAAGTCCTATCCAAGATGTATCTCAAATACATATTTTCCCCATCTCTACTGCTACTACCTACCTAGCCCAAGCCTATTGTGTCTCATCTAGCCTATTATAACAACCTACTAACGGATCCTCTTCCTAAAAATCTTGTTACAATCCATTCTCCATACGGCAGCTAGAGTGATATATGTGTTTTTAACTGTCAAGTTTCCTGAAAAAGATGTCCAAACTTACTGACTTGGCTTTCACAATTTTCATTCACTCCTTACCTTATGGGAATTTCAAGTCTATCAATTCTCTAAAATGCCTCTCAAGTCACCAATGTTGCCTAAAGATTACCAAACCCATGGAAACTTTTCAGTTATTTGACTTGTCAACAGCTTTTTTTCAGTTACTAACCCGGGCCCCCATTTTTTATTTTATTTTATTGTTTAATATATTTTATTGATTCTTTACAGAGAGGAAGGGAGAGGGATAGTTAGAAACATCAATGAGAGAGAAACATCGATCAGCTGCCTCCTGCACACTCCCTACTGGGGATGTGCCCGCAACCATGGTACATGCCCTTGACCGGAATCGAATCTGGGACCCTTGAGTCCGCAGGCTGACGCTCTATCCACTGAGCCAAACCGGTTAGGGCTGGGCCCCCATTTTTTAAAAGATTCTCTTTCCTGGACTGCTTTGTCTCTACTCTCTCCTGTCCTCCTTTGCCTCCACCTCAAGCTGTCTCTCTTGCCTTTTTCTTTGATTGTCCACCTAAATGACGGTATTCCTTGGCTTCTTCTCATCCTATACATTTTCAGTGGGCAGTTGCTTCTACTTACATTGCTTCAAATGCCATCTTTAATCTAAAGCAGTGGTTCTCAACCTTCCTAATGCCTCGACCCTTTAATACAGTTCATGTTGTGGTGACCCCCAACCATAAAATTATTTTCGTTGCTACTTCATAACTGTAATTTTGCTACTGTTATGAATTGTAATATAAATATCTGATATGCAGGATGTATTTTCATTGTTCGCGACCCACAGGTTGAGAACCACTGACTAAAGACTCCCAAATTATCTCTAGCACAGGTCTTTCCACTCAAGCTCCAGACCCAAATATCTAACTTCCTATTAGACAGCTTCACTTCAGTTTCCCACAAGCATTTGGATCTTTCCAACAGGAACCATTCTTTCCTCCAAAAAAAAACTGCTATCATTATCTCTAGCTGTCCAAGCTGGAAATGTATCATCATTGATTCTTCCCTCTCACCAAGGCCTGTCTGTAATACCACTCCATCTCCATTTAAGCAACGCCACCTTCATCTCTTGTCTGGATTACTGTGCCAGCATCCTCTCTAGTGTTCCATAATCCCATTTCTCAATACACTCGTCATACTACTGTCAGGAATAAATGCAATATGTGGCATCAGACTATGACCTAGCTCCTAATTGATGTTCCAATCTCTTCTCTAGCCAGTTTCCTATTACAATAGCCTCTATCACAGCCACAGAGACTGTTAGCAGTTCCCCAAATATGCTATGCTCACTTACCTGTGGGGCTACACATACTGTCATTTAGGTGGACCTGTTAAACAAATCAGTCTTTTAGGTTTTAGTTCACTTTTCACTTTCTCCAGGAAGCTTTCCCTGATCTTGCTCCTCATATATCAAAACTGGGTCGGGCCCCACACATGCTCCCTTGACCTCTTATTGCTTACTCGTATCACAACACAGATCACACTAATTTAAACTGCCTGCTTGCATGTCTATATTGCCCAACTGGAATCTCCTAAAGACAACTCCAAAAGAAAATATATTCATCATTTTACTCCCTTTACTAAATTTTAATCTCTTCAATGGTTCACCTAAATTTTATGCACTATGGACACCAAAGAGAAGAAAATATTTCTGTACTAGATTTTGAAAGCAAAATATGTATTTAGTTTCTCAGCAAGCAAACAAAATCTTTTTCCTGTGGCCAATTAAAAGAAAAAATGGCAGTGCATGTTTTCTTAAAAAGCAGATACATAATCTTACAGAAGTTATATCTTATTTTACTTATGACTTCAACAAATGTTTATCTCTATAAAGGTCTGTTTGAAAATTATGTTTAAAAAAACACACCCAGTTTTGCTAAATCAAAATTCAGAGTTTACAACACAAATTGTCTCATCTTTTTCACTTTATCAATTTAGAGACATGTGATTAACAATGAGTTCAAATAATCAACTTCTGATGATAGCTGTAATTCTAGAATAACCTTTACCAATGAGTGTGAAACAAAGCCAGAACCAATTAAACAGAGAAAATGTATTAACTTCGAACCTATATTTAAGATTTGGTATTCTTGAACTACAAGTTCTAAGCCCAGTCATTAAGAAATTGTTGTTTCAGACATTTAACATCTTTTTAGTTGTTGTCTATACAGTTTGTTCATTAAACAAAATCTAAGAGTATCTAAGCTAAAGAAAGCTCTATACTTTCCACCCGACCTTAAAGAAAGCTTCACTGATGAAATGACAACATAGCTATTAATTTAGAACAAGAGTGAAATTAATTCCCAATACAGGTTAAACTAGAATAACTTCTGTGATTCCAAGACTCAACTAGATATAACATCACAGTAAGGATATAGAGGTGCAATTAGCGTCACCACTCTGGTAGGAGGAGTGTGTTCCCAATAAATCCCTGTTTAGGACTGGAGTTAGAGATATGTTCTTAGAATTTTATCATGTGAGACCATCATATTCAGCAAACTACCTCTAGCCCCCCAAAATCATACTAGGTTTCTTTTGGAAGTGTGATTCAAACTGCAGGATTTAGAAAATTCATTATTACTCACTCTAAAAGCCTATATAAACAAGTTCCTGTAAGGAAGAGTTCAAAAAGATATGCATACAAAGTAGGTTTGAAGCTGCTTATTAGTCAATATCCTGCTCAGACAAGTAAAGTTTATTTTGCATAAACCTAGCCTGTCATGTAAAATTCTTTCAGCAAAGCATTTAGATTCCTTGTTACATAATAATACACTAAAATTATATATTTCAAATCTCCTATCTCCTTCAAGGACATCCTTACAAATAAAGATTGAATCTCAAATTTAGAAATTACTGCAAATTATGTAAGTTTATTCAATGTTTATATACACATGTCCATAAACCTTAAACAATACCTTTCCTAGCAAGAAACCTATTAATAATGTTACCTGTCACTTACACCAGTCATTTGCAAAGCACAAAATATTAAGAGCAAACAATTCTTTGTTTTAAACCTACATTTACTATTTTCTATCATAGTATTAAAAACCTAGAATTTATTTACTTTAACATCTTGAACCAGATTTAGGCAAAATATATTTAAACAAACGAAAGACAAGAGAACCAATCTGCTGGAAGATAGCATCAAACATCACTGAAAGAAGCACAATCAATAATGGGGTGGGGGTGAGAGGGAGGTGGAGGTAGTAAGAGGAGGAGGACCAGAAGACAACCAACAGGCAATTCCTTCATCCAAACAATGATTCTGTCTAGAAGACCAATTTATTATGCACAGAATACAGTGCTTTGTAACATATGGGTTGTGAAAACACAGGTGACTTCTTTCACATAAATTTTACCATCTTGTTCTGAAGAGAGAACATATCACTACATTAACAATGGAATACTGACTCAAAACAGCAAATCAACAAATACAGGCATTATTCAAACTGGTTAGCAGAAAGGTCAGGGATATGGATGGAATATAAGCGGCTCCAGGTTTTTGCTGCCCTACCTTCAATAAAAAGTTGTGGTCAAGATTAAGATGATAGTGAAAACACTCTGAAGGAAAACATTTCTTTAAAAAAAAAAATACATTTTAATTTATTTTAGAGAGCAATATTGATTGGCTGCCTCCTGCACGCCTGATGGGATGGAGCCCAATGAGCCCGAAACCCAGGCATGTGCCCTGACAGGGAATCAAACCAGCCTCAGTGAACAGGACAATGTCCAACCAACTGAGCCACAGTGGCCAGGGTGAGAAAAACGTTTCTTAATGCTAAATAAATACAAAGCATGCCCCAAACAGTTAAATTCAAGAATAGTTCATTTAATACCTGATATTCAACACATACAGTAGTAGTAATATTAATTCTAAATCTTCAAGAAGCAGAACAATGCTTTGAGCATACAGCAAATATTTTTACAGTCCAAAGTCATTGGAATATTACCCTGAATGATGGGATTAAAATGAGACAAATCTCTATCACTTTTACTTGACAGCTCAGCCACAGCTCCAAAAATCACAAAGTAAAGAAAAACTGACCACTTAGTATCAAATTATAATAGTCCAGTTTTATGATAACTATAGAAAAATCCAATAGAATCATTTCATCATACCTAAAACTCCAGAATCTTGGACAGCACTATCCCCTTTGGGAGAGCAGCTGATTAGCCACAGGGGGCAGCAAAGTTAAGAGAGTGAAAAGTAAATAGGAGGAGGTGAAGTGAGGGCAGGAAATGTTAATAAGGTGGTAATGAGCCATGAATATCGGAGAGAAAAGGACAACGTCTTAATTAATGAATTAAATCAATAGGCAGATAATGTTAAACCAGTGATTCTCAATCCTGGCTGCACATTAGAATCACCCCAGGAGCTTTTAAAAATACAAATGTCTGAATCCTACCTTAGACCAACTAATTTAGAATCTCTCTAGGGTGGAGAACTATTTTTTAAAGCTTTCCAAGTGCAGAGCCAGGGTTGAGAACCAGAGAGCTAAACACATAAAAGTAAAAGTAAGCTGGTCTCTATCCCCAGCTTTTTACAAATTTTAAAAATTTATATTTAAAATATAAATCACAAAAATCTATTTCCCAAATGTGTTATTTTTGTTGATAAAGCTTTGTAATCCAAAGAGGGACAATAACTCATTAAGGACTAATTCATCTTTGTAATTTTATCAAGGGAAAGTATTATCAAGGGAAAATGATTAAACTGAAGTTCAAAGGTATTAAACAACTAGCACAAAGCAACTGTGAGTCACCAATGATGCAGGAAGACAACTCAAGTCCACTATTTATTGACAGGTGGTGCTCTATCTTAATGATCACACTATTTTAGTAAATACATTTTAGTGGATTATCACTTTATTAAATTTGACATTTTTGAAAATAATCCAAAATTCAATTAAGAATAAGAGGATGTAATAAAATTGGGAGAAAAGAAATTTGACCCTAAATAGCAATTCTGAAAACACTAAATTAGACAAAAAAGTCTTCATGTGAAAACCAGCAATTGACCCTATATCAATTTCTCTAAGAAGTGCTGTATATCCCGAAAAAGTTTTTTAAAATTACAAAATAAATCTTCCAGAAGAAATATGCCATTACTTCCAGGAAATAGTTCTAAAATGTTATATCCCTTTGTAAACAAACCTTTTAAACATATTCTGATGAATTTCAACTCTTGTTTAGTGCCATTTGATTACAAAAAGGGATTTGGAGCTTTGATGAAATGATTATTAACTTTGAGAAGATCTACAAACCTTAAATGTTGAGTTAGTACTGTTTTCTCCTGACAAAAAAGTTAAGATAGTTACGAAACTTCAGATCATGTCAGTGTTCTTGTTCCTGTTACCCTAAAAGATCACATAACTCAAGGGAAAAAAATGTTTTTCCCGTAAAGATAAGCAAGGTGCTTCAAATCAACACCACTGTTACTGGCCTCCATAATTCCAGTGGGACCAGTTTCTAAGAATATACCAACAATAATCTGAGTGATTTGGAAGTTCTTCACCTCATCTGAAGGAGACTGCAATCTCAAAACCAGCTTCATTTCAGTTGTTTATTTACTGACTGTCTCCTATGAGAAATGCACATCTATATACTTCTACTGGTTAACTCAAATTCTTTGCTTGGTAAAAACTTCTAACTACAGCATTCAATATTTTAAAGAGTCTAACTCTACCCTACTTCCACTTCCACACTTATGTTGAAAAATGTTACAACTTTACTTCACATAAATCATATCTAAAACTGATTATAAATGAAAGCATACTTTAAGTACACTAGGAAAGTTTACAATTTATGTGAACCCTTCATTTTAAAAAATATTTTTAATCTGGATTTTCAAATATTAAAGCAAATGGAAGCTAACATTCTTTGACTGCCTATTTTTAGGCACTTTAATTACATTATTTCAGTTAATCCCCATAATCCTGGAGAGACTGAAGGTATTATCCCCATTTTACGGATAAGGAAAATAACTCAGATTAAAAATCTGCCTGTGATTCAGAACTGACCCCATTGACCCAACTCGTTCTATCATACTGCTTCAAATTTTCATATAGATTAACAGCAAAATAGATTAACAGCAAAAATATTGAAATCATTTGACCTGGGTACCAGCGTTAGTTGCAACACCATCCAAATAATCACAGGCCTGAAACTAAGCTATTTAAAACTCAATTTTCTCACGGGTAAAATGGGAATAACATTGGTCTTACACAGAGTTACTGGGATGACCCAATGAAATAAAATGTTTATAAAACGACATTGAGCTTGTGCCTTGTCATATAACAGTAGGTGTGAAAAAGCAAGGCATAACAGATATGAGGAGTTACACACTTTTGGACTGCTTCACTTGTTATGAGTTATAATTTTTTAGAAAGTGTAAAATAATTTGTAAATGCTACATATTTTATAAATGTAAGACATCTGCTATTTTATCAAACCAAACCTTCAGACTTAAAAATAGTTAAACAGCTCTAGCCAGTTTGGCTCAGTGGATAGAGAATTGGCCTGTGGACTAAAGGGTCCTGGGTTCAATTTTGATCAAGGGCATGTACCAAGGTTGCAGGCTTGATCCCTGGCCCTGGTTAGGGGGTGCATGCAGGAGGCAACCAATCTATGTGTCTCTCTCACATCGATGTTTCTGTCTCTTCCCCTGCCTTCCACTCTAAAAATCAATGGGAAAATATCCTCAGGAAAGGATTAACAAGAATAAAAAATTAAAAAATAAACAAGCCATTTTCTCTAAAAAAAAAAAAAAAGTTAAACAGACTGAAAAACTTCCCATTGTGAATAACATATTTTTGAAGTTAAAAGTTTCCTAACTGTTGGTTACCAGAAGTTTAAGGTAGAAAAAAAGTCCTATACTACCATAAATTTAAATAAGTACAGAAAAAATTGGTAAGATGCTCCTACTTTTGTTTTCTAGTACCTTGTTCTGAGCTGCTTATAAAATTAACGTAACAAGAAACTTAAAAAGTGTTTTGAAAAAAAATTTTTGTTATACAATATGAGATAGTTTAATTTTCAGGACCCTCATAATAACAGTTTCTCATTTTTAAAAAATTATTTTAGCAAAGCTTATTAAATATTTAAAAATTTTTTTTATTGATTTCAGAGAGGAAATGAGAGGGGGGGGGGAGAGAGAGAGAGAGAGAGAGAAACATCAATGAGAGAAAGAATCATTGATTGGCAGTCTCCTGCTTGCAACCACCTGGGGATCAAGCCCGCACCCTGGGCACGTGCCCTGACAGGGAATCGAACCATGACCTCCTGTTTCATAGGTCGATGCTCAACCACTGAGCCATGCCGGTTGGGCTATTAAATACTTTCTATAGCAAAACAGAAAATTTACTCTGAACATTTTCAACATTAAAAACTTGCAACCCACTTACTAAATGATTTTGCAAAAATAAACTTCTTAAAGATGAAAAACATGTCTTATTTTGTTAATTCTTACCCTTAGTATGCTTTGAGGAAAATAGCAGGCACTTTTCCAGTTTAGATCCATGTGGACAAAGTGTTAACACAAGCAGGTAAAAGCACTAAAAAAATCTTGGATGCCTAGAGATATCTGAATCACTCCACACTAAGCTAATATTTCAGAGCTGAAGAAAAATTCTCTTTCATACACATACTGAAGGGCTTTCCACTGGTTTTTGTTAAGGCCACAAATGGAAAAACTACTGACAGAAAAAGCACAGAACGCTGTGGTATCTAGTACACTGCCAAAGTACCAAGTGAAGCAATTGAATTTTTTTTTTTAAATCACTTTTCAAGCATTTTGGCATCTGGAGTAAAAGTAGTTTTTCCTATTAGAGGTAATCCAAGTAAGGATCTTAATTTCCTCAATCAAATTTGCATAAATTACATTTTCTTGCAAAATATATAGAAATAATCTAAAATTCCACTCTTTTTTTCCTCTAGCTGTGACCAAAATACTATAAATAAAACATTCAACGGCACCTTCAACTTCTTGAACTACATGCCATATAACTTAGATGACTGACTGCATATTTTTGCCACTTAAAAAACAAAATGTATTAAAGCTGCATCTCATGGCTTGAACCATGTTTAATATTCAATTATTTGTATTAAGTAAAAGTAAATATTATACCAGTAAGAATACTAAAGAACTGCAATACCTTACTAAAAAGCAAATTAAGTATATATGAAAGGAAAACACTAGCACTAAACCTTCAAACTGTAAAAACAATTCAACAATTTCATGAAAAAGTCAGTAATATAAAACTATGATTTTGTAATTAAGTTTAAGATTTAAAATCCATGAATAGCAATCCATAATAGGTAAGATGATATTCTTTTATAGCTATGACATCACTCAAGAATTGAGGTCTTAGTAATGCCTACCTTGTGGTTTATCAATTGACTACAATATATAAATTTTAAATTTTGTATGCTAAAAAGCAAGTTATAAATGCAGTAGCACGGGCTACATATATCTTAAATAAAACCTTCTTTTAAAAGCCAGTTTGATTCTGGCTGTGGGATGCTCTTGACTTAGAAGCAGGGCCATGTACGGTCTGAATGGGGTTCCAGAGCTATTGTATGTAGGTCAACTGTGATTTGATCTGGGGTTTTCTTCAGACTCCTAGCCAAACGAAGGCTGGATTCATAGGCCCAAAGAAAAATCAGAACCAGATTGGCCTTGAAGAGGATAAATGGATTGAAAAATCTGCTAAACATTTATTTTGGTATAAACCTTTAATTTCTTGGCCTTGCAAAACAGATGATCTAGATTTCTATCAGGTTTCTGTCGTCGAAAAATTGTTTTAACTAGGAGCATTATCATCTTGTTCTATGATGATTGCGATCTCTTAAAAACGAAGACATTAATTCACACAGATTAAACGAGAACACCGGGAAACAATTTATTAAAAATCCTCTAAACTTAAGTGGGAAAAGTAAGTGAGCCAAGTTCTCCTGCAAGGCATCAGGCGCGGATACTAATTTGAGTTACTGTGCAAACCGACCACGTCCCAGTAGTTGCTCAGCGAACTAAGTTCCCATTCCCTTGCAAAGCAACACGAAACTCACTCCTTTATCCGCCTCCACATTTACCGCGTCCAACGTCTCAAACTATAAGTCTTTCCGGTCTTTGGGACCCCGTTAATAAGACACTGTACCGCTCAGATATTTTAGGCTTTTTCGTTCCCAATGTATCTAAAGGCCAGGTAACTTTTGTTTCCATTTAGGATTCCGGGTCCGTAAGACTCTTCGGAACAATCAATGGGAGGGAATTAGGCGAGGGTGGTACGGTACGTAGAGACGCTTATAAATGGAGAAGTAAAGGACGAGCTCACGTCCGAAAAGAGGAGGTGGGTGTCGGGAGAGTGAAGGTCGGCAGGTTAGACAGGTTGTCTAAAGCCAGACGGGGAAAGGCCAGCCTGGGGGAGAGGACAGAGCCCCTCGCCGGACGCACGGGGCGAGCTCCCATAGCCAGGGCAGGTGAGCGAGCGCGCAGGTGGGGGAGGTCAGCCCGCTCCTCTCAGGTGGGAACAGTGAAGGGGAATCGGGGCGGAAAAAAAAAACAACTCCGCACAGCAAACCTGTTGGAACCGGAGGGGGAGGGGGCGCCGAGGCACCGCGGGGAACGCGCCTGGCACCGCCCGGCCCAGCTGGGCAGCGAGAGCCCCAGAAGGAAATGGCTCTGCGGGCGCCGCCGGCAAACTTACCTTTGAGTTGGGGCAGGGGCTGCAGCTCCACGGGGCTGCCCTGGCTGCGGAACTGCGACGAGCCCTGCGAGCGCTTCTGCCTCAGCGCCTTGCGCACCGATTTCCGGGTGAAGCCGTCCACTTTCTCCGAGGCCGAGATGGCGGCACTGGCAGCCCCCGCCGGCGGCGGCGACGACGCCGACATCTCCGCGGCCCGGGCGCTGGCCAGCTCCGGCGGCTGCTTGCACGGCACGGACAGCGGCAGGAGGAGGAGGAGGAGGCGGGGGTGAGGCGCGGAGCGGTCGCGCCCCTCCGCCCCGTGCCCCCGGCCACACCGTCTTCCCGCTCCCGGGCGCCGCCGAGCTGCTTCTCCTCGCCGCCCGCCAACGCCTCACGAGCGCATCTCGGGGCCGGAGGTTCCTGGTCCCCACCGCGCGGCGGGCTCCCGGGGCCGACGGAGGCAAGGGCGGGGGCGCAGGGGGGCCGAGAAGTTGTTGACTCCGGGCGCGGAGGGCGGGTGGAAGGGAGCCTGAAGTTTAGACAACTGAGGCGACGGAGCAGGGGCGCGGACGCGGAGCGCGCCTCTCGTCCCTTCGTCCAGGTCGCCGGCCAGCCCTTCAGCGGCTGCTGCCAGAGCAACCCGCCTTCCTTGGAGTCTCCTCCCGAGGCGCTGCCATCGCGGGTCCCTTCCGAGCCTCTGCCGCGGTGCCCGCTCTTCCCTGTCAGCGCGGTCCCCTCATCTCCCGTGGCGGTAACCCGCCGCCCGGGCTCTGGGCGAGCACACGAGCGCTCCTCAGGGTGCGGAGCAGTCTGCGCTCCCTCCCCCACGCGCCCTTCCGCCGCCCACGCAGAACCCCCAGCGAGCGTCCGCTACAACTTGAGAAGGCGGTGGGGACGCGCAAGGCGGGGGGAGTGTGTGTGCGTGTGCGCGCGCCGGGGCGTGAGGCCCGGGGGAGGGGCCTCGCGAGGGGTGGGGAAGGGCGGAGATTGACAACTTCCGCGGGGTCCCGCCAGCCCTGAAATACTTGGGAGGGAGTTGTGGGTGGGAAAGCATGCCAGCTCCCTCAGCCAATTGCAGGGCTCAGCGGCAGTAACGCGGTGAGGCGTGGCGTCCTGGAAGGTGTCTCAAGCAGAGAGGTTAGGCAGTGGAATGGGGCGTGGTTGTGTGACGGACTTTGCTCACAGCCAATCGTAAGTGAAGACGGCGAGCGGAACGCCGCCTGCGTCACAACGGAGCAATGAATTTTCTTGGGAGGGGAAGTGCCCCTCCACCAGTGAGCGCCTTTGCACGCTTGCGTGACAGCTGCGGGCGATCGTTGCTCTCCTGACAGCTTAAGGGAAGACCAGGAAACTCCAGGGGGGTAATTTAGAGAGTAAAATAGAATGCCCCTTCCCTTCCCCCTCCTCTCTGCTGGCCAATGAGGAACTGAAGCGACTAGTGAGGAGTTTGAGGGCTGGGGCGGGAAACAGCGAACGGTGTTAAATCACCAAAAGGGGGCGGGGCAAAGGGAGAGTAGGGTAATTGACGGGCGAAGGATCCCGGGAAAGGCGAGGAAGTAAGCTCGTCCAATCGGAGCGAGGTACTGGACTCCTGGGCAGGCCTTGGAGCCTCTCTCGCCCTAAGCCGCAGAGTTGGTAGTTGCAGCAGAAATATGTAGCTGTGGAGTGGCTTTGGCACCGCAGTTCTGGAGAATTATTTTCGCGCCAGGCTTGGGCAATCTAGCATCTACTACTTCAAAGATTTCTACAAATCTGCACCCTCCAAGAGGAGGTTTCTCATATCAACTTAGTCTCCCACTAATCCTCACGCCTTCTTCAGCCAAAGGCCTTCAACTACTACAACAGGACCAGTACAAATTTGCTCATCCGTGGTTTGTAGATTTGGGGCTTGCCACTTAACTTTTATTGGGATCGCTTCCTTGGAAATCCCGTCTAAATTTTAAACTTCTTAAGGACAAGGACGTTTTTAGAGCAGTGTTTTCCATATAATGATGCTTGATAAAAGTGAGTATTGTATAAGAAGTAACACAAAGAGAACCAAATTGTTCTCTTTCTACCCTATTATAAGACCCTCACTATCCAAAATACAGGAAGTACTAAACAAAATTCAGAAATTGATTTGTCACTTACATAAAGATGGTTAAACACTTGCGGTGTAGAAGGAATATAAAAATTATTAAGCCTAAATTTAAGCCTAGAAAATAAAAATAAATAAGCTGAATAGTCTGCCTCCCTTTACTTGGCAGTTTTGCACTGATGGACCCATATCTTCATTATTGGTAGGAATGTGAATTAGTACAACCACTGTGGAAAACAACATGGGAATTCCTCAAAAAATTAAGAATAAAACTACCATATGAAATTGAATGGCTCTGCCGAAACCGGTTTGGCTCAGTGGATAGAGCGTCGGCCTGCGGACTGAAAGGTCCCAGGTTCGATTCTGGTCAAGGGCATGTACTTGGGTTGCGGGCACATCCTCAGTAGGAGATGTGCAGGAGGCAGCTGATTGATGTTTCTCTCTCATCGATGTTTCTAACTCTCTATCTCTCTCCCTTCCTCTCTGTAAAAAATCAATAAAGTATATTTAAAAAAAAATAAGAAATTGAATGGCTCAGACTTGCCACTACCATAAGCTTGCCTAGCACTTCACAAATTTTGTATATGTGGAACTATGAAGTCCTGTTACCCAGAAGGAAAATGTGATTTTCACAAGATATAATGATGCTCCTTATTCATTCATTCAGAAAATATTCATTTGTCCATTCCAGGTGCTTGGAAAACAGCCATGAATGAGACAAAGTCTGCCTGCATGGAGCTCACCATCAGTGGAGAAAGCTCACAACAAGTAAAATTTGACTATGGAAACAAAGCAGGGAATATATACCAGGGAAAACACTGATGTGCACACAGATGTCCACAGATGTTTAGGTAACCATAGGGTGACCAACTTATCCTGGTTTGCTAGGTACTTTCCCAGTTCTAACACCGAAAGTCTCCTGTCCCAGGACCTCCCTACATCCTGGGCAAACCTGGACAGTTGGACACCCTATGAACCAAACAAGCAACGACACCTGTTTATTTGGTCTATTACAGTGGTTCTCAACCTTCCTAATGCCTCGACCCTTTAATACAGTTCCTCATGTTGTGGTGACCCCCAACCATAAAATTATTTCCGTTGCTACTTCATAACTGTAATTTTGCTACTGTTATGAATCGTAATGTAAATATCTGATATGCAGGATGTATTTTCATTGTTACAAATTGAACATAATTAAAGCATAGTGATTAATCACAAAAACAATATGTAATTATATATTTGTTTTCCGATGGTCTTAGGCGACCCCTGTGAAAGGGTCGTTCGACCCCCAAAGGGGTCACGACCTACAGGTTGAGAACCACTGGTCTATTATGAGCAAAGCCGATGGCTAAATGTTATGGTGTCAACCTTAAGGGAGCATGAGCTCTAGGGGAAAGATGAGGTGCATGTTCAGGGAAAGATAACTTCTCATTCAGGACAATATTTGATGAGTGCCAAGACAATAAATTCCAAGGAGCCCACAGGTGGTGTTTGTGCCAAGGTGGAGGAGATGAGATTTACGCTTGAGCTGCAGGATTGGGCATATATGTATATGTATATGTATATGTATATGTATATGTATATGTATATGTTGTTGTGGCCAAAGGTGAACTGAGTAGAGGGGAGGGGGGTGAAAGGATTAAGGAAAGACAGATAAGAGAATGAAAGCTGGGTCTCGGTGGGACGCTGCTCCCTGATGAGGAGACAGCGCCAGTGCCCACAAGCCGTGTCTTTATTTTATAGCAGATGCCACAAGGCAAAGTAGGGGCGTGATCACATTGTTTACAGCATTTTCGTGAGTTCCAACCTCACTCAACTATAGGCACCTGAACTCTAACACTAGGCACGTGGGGCCACGTGTTTGGACCATAGGTTCAAGCTTACTACCACAGCCATTGGCTATAATTGTGCTGGGTGGGCCCTGCCCTCCAGCTAGGACTTGCACGTGGCAATGAGAGGACCCTGTCCTTTCATTAGTCCGAGTTTAAACCTGGCCAAGACACCGTAACTGCGCCCCACAATATGTATATGTATAATGCTATGTATGTGTGTGTGTGTGTTTCATGGAAATTAAAAACATCAAATTCAGTGGTCTTACTACTTCCTAGAAGGAAGGTAGAAAGGGGAATGTTGAGAGGAGAATTGAGAGGGATACACTGAGGGCTCTAACGATATCTGTAATGCTTTATCTATGTATAATTTAGTTGGATATTTTATTGGTGGGTGTTTATTATACCATTTTCTACACAGTTTGTATGTACTACATGTATTTTTAAATTTTGGAGTGGAGAACGTAGGGTTTCTGTGTTTTATAAATGATGAGACTGAGCTGATACTTGGGCACTTATAAAAGGGGAAACCCAGATATGGAGAGAATCCTTCTCAACTTGCATTTGATCCAGCCAGCAGACACACTGCCAGCCCTCATGCCTTACAGTAGGGATCCCCAAAAAGGAGCTGGATAATGGAAGAGAAAGAGCCTCAAGGACCACCCTCGAGGATGCCCACGCACAAGAAAAGTGACACTGAAGTAACACCAGCAGAGAAAAAGCTAGAGGAACAGATGGGTTGCTAAAACAAAAATGAGAGAAATGCAATCCTTTAGATTCCTGGGGAGAAAGGAAGTAATAGCCTGTCAGTCACAGCAGGGAAGAAAGTTAGAAAGATAAGACAATTTGACTTGTCCAGAAAAATATATTTATGGGCTTTAGCAAGAAAAAATTTAGCAATGCCAGAGGCAATTGCAATGAAGAAAATTCCACTTCAAGATATGAAAATTAACTGGAACTGGACTTGCCCTCTTACCGGTAAACAAGGAATTGGGTAAAATGTATGAACTATTTGTTTTCATTGTACAACACACAGTGCAGAATGCAGTGATCCCTCCAATATTCCTGGCTTTCTGCCTGGAGGCACTTTTCAGACCACAAGGAAGGTGGATCCAAGTAGATGTGACAATCTAGCTGAAATGAAGACCAAAAAATCAGAGTTTGGGGAGGCTGAGATGGCTGGAATTTTTGAGACAGAATACCAAAGAAGAGGTACATATACGTTACATATACATAGACAAAGCTCCAGAAATCTTGAGTTCTTTGAATCTTAGACTGAATATTAAGCTGCATAGGATGCAACTACATGAGACTCAGCGAAGAGAATCCCTTAGGTTGCTATAAATTATATAGGTTCCTGAGCTGGGCTGAGAAACATTCAAGTTCCACCAGGTAGAATGGAGAGATCTTGGTGAGCCTGTGTGGCATTCAGAGGTATTGTGGTTAAGCAGTAGGTCTAAGCTTGTCCTGAAATTAGAATTAAATGACCAACAAACAGTTTTTAGAACAATTTTTAGCCAGATCTGAGCTTATAACTTTGGTATTTATAAGATGACTTGGATTCTTGGGCAAAGAAGAAAACCATCTTAAGTTGGAGAGATAATAAAATAAATGATAATTTCCATTATAAAATTTGTGTCTGAAAAGTATAAGAAAAAAACGAAAAAGGATATTTTACAAAAAATAAAAGCTCTTCAATTAAGCCACTAAATAATTGCCCATTGAATACAAAATCTTTCTAACTATATCAAAGTTCAATGGATTTAACTTTTGAAAAATTGCAAGGGCTTTCCTTCAGTTTTAGAGGAAATCATGCCCAATCAACAGTTTGGATGTGTTTTGTCTCAAGAGACTTTCAAATTTATGGAAAAAGTCATTGGTGTAGACACTGTAGAGGTTTTACATCTCTCAAAGAAAAAATTCAGAAATATATGAAAACATCGTTTTGATCCCAACAAAGGGTTCTCCAACTATGTTAAGTTGAAAGTCTGAATTTATCGAGATTTTAAAGCAAGAAACAGATCTTTTTTTTATTGTTTCATTCCTCTTATATGATACATATTGGAAATATTTGTGTTCAGTTTTTGAAGTGTTATGGATATAGTTGTTAAAATTATTCCATATATGTGCAAATGCTATGAATCATCAGCTTGTTGCAGTGTAGAAAGAAATAACAAGAAAATCAGTGTGATGATCTTGTTCTTTTCCAATGCTCATTGGTTGAGTAATGGGAGGACCTTTACAAAGATTTCTTGTACTGTTAACTCTAATTCAAGATTTTTTGAAATGAAGGGAATACCTGCCAAATATTCAACAATCAAAGACAAAAAGACAGTAGTGTGATTTATGTTTTCTCACTGATATCACACTGCATAGGAATGAGTTAAATCTGAAGTTCCAAGAAAGAAAAAATATATTTGTGATCTAGCTAGGAAGTCTAAGAATTTCTGTCAAAATTGAAATCTTCATAATAACCAGCAATGACAATTTAACACATTTTAAACATGAGTTAATATGCCAATGATTTTCATTGTAAGCAAGAGCATTATGTAAATTAGTTGCAAAAACTTAAGGAAATATAAGAATAACTATTAATATTGATGAATTTATAATTGCTTTTAAATTTATGTAACACTCCTTTGAATTCAATAATACTGAGATTAACACAAGAGTTAATGAATTACTTAGACAGTTTTGAAACTGGTAGACTTTGCTTCAAAGTCAGATCATTTCTCCTAAAATTAAGGAAACATGTTTGACAATATGGATGCAAATATTTAAAAAATGGTTTTTGAAATTTGACTCAGTTATTGAAAAACTTTTAAGTATGTTTGGAATAACTTGGGCATGTGAATCTATACTTTCAACTACCAATTGTAGAATATATAAATACAGACTGAATATTTCTGGTGCAAATTTAGCATTTGAATCAAAAAGTACTCTAAGCTTGAAAATACATATAGATTTAGAAGATTTCACATATACATGTGAAATACATAATTTTTATATTGATTACATGTTGAATTGATAATATTTGGGAGATATTTGGTTAAACCTATTAAAATTAATTTTACCTGTTTCTTGTTTCTTTTTTCTTTTGCTATTAAACATTTAAACTTACTTATGTGGCTCACATTTGTGGTGTGCACTATATTTCTTTCAGTTTTATTGAGCTATAATTGATAAACAACACTGTAACATTATATTTTAATAAGCAGCTCTGCTCTAGGGTAGAGACTTCAGAGCTCCACCTCTGAAACCAGATAGGCTGAATTCAGATCTAGTCTCTGACACTTCATTGTTGTGTATATTGGGCAAGTTGTTTACCATCTCCATGCTTCAGTTTTTCCCATCTAAAAGTGGGGATAACGATAGTCTTACTTTATAGGGTTGTGATGAGAATACTTATATAGTGCCTAGCACATAGTAATCACCATGTGTAATAGCATAGCTAGCTATTGGTGGTATTATTATTAATAACCTTGAGAAATTCCTTAACCATTATTTACTCATTTGTAAAATTGTGATAACAGCATCCACCTTACAAGGTTTCTTCTTTAATTAAATGAGATAGGATATAAAAAAATTGCCCATCACATGCTTGATGTATTTCCTAGATCTTAGCTGGTATTCAGAAGTCTCTGTTATCTGGCTCAGCTCACCATTCTTAAACTCAATAGTGTATGTGAAAGCATTTGCAAACCATAAGGGGCTATTTATTTATTTTAATATTTTTCTTTCAGAAAGGAAAAGAGAGGGAGAGAGATAGAAACATCAATGATAAGAGAGAATCATTGATCGGCTGCCTCCTGCAGGCCCCACACTGGGGATTGACTCCACAACCCAGGCATGTGCCCTGACTGGTAATCAGACCCTGACTTCCTGGTTCATAGGTTGGTGTTCAACCATTGAGCCATGCTGGCTGGGCCATAAGGGGCTCTTTAGTTATTAAATGTAATTTTTCTTCTTCTCCTTTGAGAAACTCCTCTGCGAGTATTTGTTCCCTAAACCCACCTTACTTAGAGTCTTCCTAGTTCTACTTGGCATCTAGACTGAAGGCCCACTTTCCCATGAGGCCCTCAATGTGGACTCCAGCCCCAGTATGGTCTCTCTCTCTCCTCTAAATTCCTGAGCATCTTTTGTGTATTTGGCATTTAATTCTATACTACCTTGTATTGCTTATTGTATGAATTCCTGGTCAGGTTAGGATGAATATTTCATAATTTGTGAATTCCCCATAGCACATAATTGCTAAAAAAAAAAAAAAAAAGTTTGGTCAAAAAGTGGGAACATTTGGAAAAATTAGGGGGGAAAAGAATTTTAACTTGAGATATCCAAGTATCCTCTACAAAGAACGAAGAGTGTCACTGAAAAGATAAAGCTTTAAGCAAAAGTTTGAGATAAGTATGAAAGGGTCGAACAGTTAATGTGGGAAGTGAGAAGGGCAAAGGTCAGGGAGAAAGCAAAGTGGATACCCATCCCGCAGTGCAGTCCTAGAACTCAAGGCAAAGTTCCTTCTCCCATAGTCCTTTTAAGAGCTAGTTCTAGCCTCATCCAATTTTAGAAAGCCACCCAAGGTTTTATCCCAATCAGTTCTCTTGCCGATCTCAAACAGCTTATTCCCAGAGCTTCCTTCCTCTTGCCCTCAGAGCCTTTCCCACACCCAGGTATTTAAGGTGTTTGGAAATCCTTCCTTCTGCATTAGTCTTGGCTGACCACCTGAAAGTGAATGAGGACAGGTGCCCTCCTCTCCTGCCTTCTGCACTTATAAATCTCCCTGTCAGGAGAAGACACCTTACTGCCTGGGCCATTATAGAGTCTAAACACAGTGCTTGCTCCATCACAGGCACTCCGTAACTACTGAATGGGTTAATGTCACTTGGTTGATTTTTGTTTGGGCCACAGTAGAGGAAAAACACAGCTAATGTGGAGAGAAAGAAGCTGTTGTTCAACCATGACTCATGAGCTTAACTCTCAACACAAGGTTCAAGTTTGTTTTGCATTTTTGTGCCTCCAAAGTGATGGTGAATTGGCAAGGAGAAGGGGAGCCAGCATGGTGGGAATCAGAAGAGGCATGATTCAGGCCTTAGAACTAACATCAGTGTGAGTTTGGGTACTAACCCATTTGGATTTGCAAAATACAGGATGCCTTCCTGCCTTAAATTTTTATTGTAAAGTTAAACTGTTGTCATTAGGCATGATGCGCCAATGATAATCATGACTGGAAGGGGACTGACCCTACCTCCCCAGGGAATAGGGTCACTAATCACTGGACTTGGGGAAGTAAGACATCTCAAATCTGGTTACCTTGCCACCAGGCTCAAGGACATAGGACTAACAGAGGCCAGCATACATGGAAAGGGACAGAGCAATTTTGGTTCCTTGTTCATGCTCTCTTTTAATTCATCCAGGTACAACCAGTGTCTTTCTCTCTCTTTCTTTCCAACTTTAATCCCAGCCCCCAACCCAAAATCTGATTACATAATTAAGCACTCAGTAAGTCAGTAAGTATTCTCTGATCCTGATTTTTAATGAAGTTGGCCAATGCTGCTTCCTGTTTTGAAAGAGACAACCCCATTTAAAAGGCTAGTCTGTGTTCCCAATACCCACTGCATCTTAGAAATCAAATGGGCATTTAAATTATTTTAGAGGAAAAATAATCAGATATAAATACAGTGGGGCCTTGACTTACGAGTTTAATTTGTTCTGAGACCGAGTTCGTTAAGGAGCTCGTTAACTCAAATTACTCTATCAACTCAATGCAAAAAATCGGCTGAGAGACAGCTGGTATCTCAAAAAACTCGTTAGTCGGGACACTCGTAAGTCAAGGCCCCACTGTAGCTTAAAGTTCTCACAATGGAGAGGGTAGCTGTTGCAAAGAGCAACATTGGTAGTAGGATATGACTGCAATACCAAAACTAGTTCTTATCTATCCATCTATCTACCTACCTATCAAAAAGGTCAAATATCAAAAAGATCACAAATATGCTGACTCTTTGTTCCTGAGATGGCAGGTAAGAGATATCTATAATACTTTGGAAGGCATCTTCCTAGAAAATCACTTCTCAGTCTCCTGGAAACTTTTGGAGGCCACCTTGGAATGAGTTCTAGAAATTCATGTGGAGGCCTTTAGGCTCTGAACTAGGCCTGCTCATGTCCCTTAGTGAAAGAAGAATCAGGCTGTTCTTCCCAATATTCTGTTGTGTGAATCATACAAGTAGAAAAGGGAAAAAGAAATGTTGGGGAAGTCAGGGTGTTGGGAGGAATGGTGGGCATTCAGGTGAGGTGTTGCAGTTATTTTCCATAAAGCTATCCTATCTTCTCACCTAGACCCATGACTACTAACCACACTATTATTTCCTTACCTAAAATCTTTCATCCCAAGAATGCTTGCCATTGAACTGTTGGTTTGACATTCAAATTTGGTCCTGCCCAGTATCTTCAAATTCATTTCTCAACACTCCCTGTAACACCTCAATACTTGTAATTCCCCATGTGCACTCTCCTTTCAATGTCTTTGTCTATGCTGAATACCTTTTCCTACCTTCTTCACCTTCCATTTCTATTTGTTCCCTAAGGCAAATCAGGTGCCCCATTCTTGTTACCCACTTAAGCTTGGTCTCCCTCTTTTGTTATCTCTGGGCACCCAGGCAGATTCCTACCTTTGTCTTTTCTTTTTTAATTTTATTTATTTATTGATTTTTAGGGAAGGAGGGAGGAGAGAGTATGTGTGTGTGAGAGAGATCAATCCACTGCTCCACCCATTCATGCACTCATTAGTTGCCTCCTGTGTGCACCCCAACTGGGGGTTGAACTCGCAACCTTGGTGCGATGGGACAGTGCTCCAACCAACTGAGCTACCCAACCAGGGCCCTACCTTAGTCTTTATTACAGGATATTGTAATTGCTTCTTTGCTTTACTGTCTCTCTGACTAGATTAAACCATAAGCTCTTTAGAGGTAAGGCTGTATTTCTGGTGTCTTGCACAAGCCAATCATTTATGGAAGCTCAATAAATGTTGATGAGCTGATTAGTTAGGTATGGATTGGGGTAGAACTATGCAACCATCTGTCATTGGCATGCTGTGATAGAATACAGCCGGCTTTGTCTCCAGTTCTCTCCTGGGCACAAGCCTTAAGCTCCTCTGTTACTCTCTGACTAGATCCCTTCATCCACACACACTCACATTATTCTCTCTGTCTAGACTTGGACTCTTCAACTCCAAGCTCCATGTTCTCCCTCTTTTGGAAATCTGTTCCCTGTTTAAACCCATTTGGTTCTTTTCTGTTCATGTCTCTGCCCCCCTCATCAAGTGGGCTATATTTTTGGGTGGATGTTTCTGTGTCTATTTTTGCAAACATGGGTGTGTTGCCTTGTCTCCTACACTCAGGTTAAAGTTTTGCAGAAAGCCATGGCTCTCCACTAGGCCTACCGCATGCTGTATGCCTCCTTCACTGGCTCAAAGCCTGTTTGGGACAATTCAGAATCTTACAGTCTGCAGCCATCACTGCAAGAGGCCAATTTGTATAACTTTTCATGTAGTTATTCATTTTCACTGTATGTAGAGCCCTGTACTGGATCTGTGCTGTTACTAAGAGATTTCACATCTGTCGCAGGGATACCTGATCTGGAGGTAGTGTATCATGACCTCAACAAACTCAAAACAATGAAACAAAAGGTGATATCACAATTGGTAGGAACACTGCTACAATTTCCCACTACATCTTTTGGGGGAGCTAGGCCTTTCAGGGATTGGGATTCACTAAAATTCTAGGTCTCTGATGCAAATAGAAAGCTATCTTTCCATACGGTTGTAACTCTTGGCCATCTATCAATAAGGTATATGTTTTTATGATTTATTTATTTATTAATTAAATTAAAAGTTGTGTTAAACCACTTTCGTTCTCATCCAGTGGTCCACCTTTAGAAGTGCTGACCAAAGTTAGAAGTACTATCTGTGACCACAGGATGGATGGAAATGAATTGGTCCACAAAGAAATCAGATTTGTGACCTTGGCCCTATTACCACTCACCCAAGTAGGATGTGGGCCCAGAGGCCTGGCCAAGCTGGAGCTTGGTGACTGCAAACTTGAAAAAAAGCAAGCTATCCTACAGATGACCAGTTCAGGTCCCTATGGCTTTTGGGGCAGCCTGACCCCAGATTTCTGGTGACCGGCTTCCTCCCCAAAATAGCTTCCTGTTTGAGATGGTCTACCCCACTTCAGCGGGTGGAAATAAGTTCAGCTAAATGCCTTTCAAGCAGTGTGTCAGGATGGTTAAGAGCAGGGCATTGAGAAGTAGGCACATCTGAATCTGTATCCCATCACTGCCACTTGTTTGCTATCTGGCCTTGGGCAGGTTGCTTAACTTCTCTAAACTTTATTTCCTTATGTTTAAAAAGGGGATGGCGACAGCACCTACTTCATGTGTTTGCAGGGGGTTTAAATGAGAAAAGGCACATAAGGCGTTTAGCACTGTCCTGAGCCTGTAGTTAGGTGCTCACTCAGTGGTAGCTCTTCTTTATAAAATAATATTATTAAGAATAGTAAGAACAGGAAGTCACATTTAAAATGATTACCCAGGTCGGCTGTGCTCTCAGGCCACATCCCCAGGCACTTCTGCCTGCCTTCTCCCAAGGTGACCCAGCGTGGCGGTGCCAGCTCTGTCCAGGGTTGCTGAGTGAGGTAAGAATCTCGGCCAGGATCAGGCTGCCTGGGCATGACCCCTGAGCCGGCAGCTGTGGGAGGAGGAGCATGAGATGAGGGGCAGGGAAAAATGGGGTGTCAGTGGGCGGCCTAGGACTCTGGGGAGGAAGTAGGTTTGTGGTGGGGAGAGGGTGAGGTAAAGAAGAGGGGATGGGCAAAGTTTGAGAGAGTTTTAGCAGGAAGGAAGGCAGTTGAGAAAAAAATAATCCACTTTGTGTCTGATTGGCTTCTTAGTGTCCTTTTCTGGAACTGAAGAATCAGAAAGAGAAACCAACACAAGGCTTCTAGGGTCTCACAAAATATCAGACCTTTTTTGATTTCTTTTTTTTTTGGGGGGGGGGGCTATCTGCAGCTCCAAAAAGGAAAAATGGGCTGTGTTTTACAAACGGTCAGAATGTCAGATCAAGACCTAATGTGCCTTTTTCACCCGAAAAGTCTGTTGCACAACCTGGTGTTATTTCCACAGGCAGCTGAAGTAATTCTGCTCTTGAAACCCTGCCCCGTGTGACTTTTTTTTCTTCTTGTTTGTTTGCCCAGTAATTAAATAGTCATGACAGAACAGTCCCTCAGTTCTGTGGGGCATGGACCTGGGAGGTCATCCCCAGCTACCAAGGCATCTCCAGCGAGAACACGCTGTATCCTGGGGCTGGAGCCCTCAGGGAGCTCCTAGTGTCCTGCAGCCATCAGCTACCCAACTGAGATGTAGCTCAATGCACATTGAATCACCCACCAGAGCCATGCCCCACGGAACCCTGGGAAGGTTCTGTTATCACAAACAGGAAGCAAAACTCATAGCAGAGCAAGATTTCAAAAGCAAGGTTTCTTCAGCACCTTGGAAACACCCACTTGCCTCTCCCCCTCCCCCATGGTTTCATCTCTTATCTCTGCTCCAATGCTCACTTTCCCAAATTCTTTTTTTGTTGTTAATCCTCATCCAAGGATATTTTCTTCCATTGATTTTTAGAGAGTGGAAGGGATACAAGGAGGGGGAGATAGATAGATGGATAGATAGGAACATCGATGTGAGAGATACATCAATTGATTGCGGTTGCCTCCTGAATGCACCCCTACTGGGGCCAGGGATGGAACCTGCAACCCAGGTACATGCCCTTGACCAGGAATCGAACCCGAGACCCTTAGATGTGTGGGCCAACGTTCTAACCACTTTGCAACACTGGCCAGGGCCCATATTCTTTTTCAGACTTTAGTCTCCAAACTTTAATCTGGCTTTATTTGGGGGAGGGGAGGCAGAAGTGAAAGATTTAAACAATTTATCTGATTTTGTGTCTCCTCACCTCCCCATGAAATGGCCTATGGTTTGAAACAGTCTGAAATATCACGGCTCGGTTGTCTGTCCTCACCTCAGATTTTGCACATTTGAAATCAACCCTTCATCCTCATCTCCAAAATCAGCTCAGTTTCCTCATTTCTATTAAACAGTACCACCATTTATCCAGTTCAAGTTAATCTTTGTGACTCACTCACACCTGCTAGCTTCATAAACAGTCACCAACAGATTCCTGATTCATCTGAAATATCACTCCACTGGCCCCTCATCACTGTCACTCCTCTACAGTTCAAGGCTTTATCACTTCCTCATGCCTGGACCTCGGTAACACGGCCCTCCCCCCAGGCCTTCCCCACTCACTCCATGCTGCCCAGCATGTCGAAATTCATCCACCCAGAGCCCAGATTTCATCACTCCCTTTTCTGCACAGCAGCCTCATCACTGCCTGCAGTGCAAAGTCCAGCCAGACACCCAGCTGGCATTTCCCTCATTTTCCTGCCCCCTTCCCTAGGCACTCTCCCCACTCCCCAAAAGACACCCACCGCTCCCTCCTGCCAGGCTGTTTTTAATACTGCCTTCTGCTTGGTGGGAGGGAGATGCTCACTCATAGGAAGGGAGAGGGGGAGGGAAGGAGGAAGGAAGGGAGTGCCCAGCTCTATCTCCACAAATCATTCTAGTTCTTTCCACTTGCACCCTGCTCTGAACTGCTCCACCGTCCGTGTCTACATGACTCATTAAAAAACGAACAGCAGAACCAAAAACTTTTACTGTGAAGATTTCCAAAAGTATATAAAAAACCCTCATGAACCCATTTGCCAGTTTTGATAGCCATCAAGTTTGTCACATTTTATTTCATCCGTCTTCCCTCCTCCACCTTTTTGGAGGAGGTGGGTGAGTGGACCATTTCAAAGCAAACTCTTCCCATTATGTCAATTTATTCCCAAATACCTCAGCATGCATCTTTTTTTTTTATTTTATTGATTTTTTACAGAGAGGAAGGGAGAGAGATAGAGAGTTAGAAACATCGATGAGAGAGAAACATCGATCAGCTGCCTCCTGCACACCTCCTACTGGGGATATGCCTGCAACCAAGGTACATGCCCTTGACCTGAATCGAACCTAGGACCTTTCAGTCTGAAGGCCGACGCTCTATCCACTGAGCCAAACCGGTTTCGGCATCAGCATGCATCTTAAAAAGGACATTTTCTTTCATAGCAACAATGCCATTATCATACCTAACAAAACTGATAATAAAGTCTTCCTATCACCTATTTCTTAGTCTATATTCAAGTTTCCCAAACTGTCTAAAAAATCATTTTTAAAATTGGGTGTGTTGAACTCAGGATCCAAACAGGGTCCCCTTAGTCATCATATTTGGTTCTACCTGTGAAGTTTCTTTTAACTTCTTTTAAACTAGAATAGTCCTTCCTCCATTTTTGTCCCCCATGTCATTGACGAAATAAACAAACAAAACCAGGTTAACTGCCCTGTAGAAAGCACCACATTCTGGATTTGACTGATTACACCTTTGTGGTATCATTTATAGACCACTCATTCCAACCCTTATATCTTGCCCTTTCCTGCCTTTGACCTAACTTTTGAATATGTACATACAAACTTCCAAAGAGAAAGTCTGTGTGTGTGTGTGTGTGTGTCTTTGGCTTCAGTGTTATTAAGAATTTTTCACATACCAGCTCCTCAATAAATCCTTGCTGAAGAGAATTTATTAAGCTCTACTGTCTGCAGAATTGTGTACCAGGGAGAGAGAGCTCGGACCTCTCTCGAGCTCCAGGCTCCTTCCTCAGGTGATGCTTTTCTGTCTCTAAACACAATGGCTTTCCCTGCTACCAGATCCCTCCACTCCTAATCTTCCTCCAGAATGCTGTCTGGCTGTCTCTGTAAAACACCACGGTGATCAGACACCCCAGGAGCTCCCCTGTGCCTGGGGTGTCTGATCACAGACCAAACTCCTCAGTGGCGTTTCCAGACGCTCTAATTTGCATTCTCATCTGCAAGCCTCCCTTTCCTTCTCTCCACCTGCAGCCACACCACACACTTGAGATTTCCAGTACCTTTGCACATGCTGTCTGCTCAGTCTGAAGTGGCTTTCCCCTCTTTTCTCTTCCCCACCTTCAATCTCCAGCAAATAACTTCTCTTTTTCTTTTTTGAGACTCAGTGAGCTGTCACCTCCACAACTTCCCAGGTGGCATGAATGGCTTCCCCTTTGTTCTCTTTGTAATTGGCCTCATTACTCTTAGTTGCCAGGATTTATTTACACAGCTGTCTCCCTCAAAAGACTTTAAGTTTGAAGAAGATCCGTGTCTTATTCATGTTTTTACCCCCATGACCTAGCCCGTGTTAGGCACTCAGTTAATGTTGAACAAATGAATGAATTCTAAGACTCTTGTCAGGTTGTTCAGCCTACTGTTCTTGGGCTCTGTGTTCAAGAGCAGAGTCCCTGAGTCAGATGAGTTCAAATCCAGGTTCTGAACCTTTACTAGGTTTGTGGCCACTCACTGGAGGCTTACCTTATTTACCCTCCCAATGGCTTAGTCTCCTCATCTGTAAAATGGGGGTATTGATAGTACCTACCTCATAGAATGGCCATGAACATTAAAAGAGACTAGGCCATGTCAAGGGACCAGCATGGTGCCTGCCTGACACATAGCCAGGACTCAGTAACTATCTATTATTATTATTATTATTAATTTTTAAAACAGTTTTCCAGTATATTGTTTGATACCACTTATGGAAAATTACGTGTGTGTGTGTGTGTGTGTGTGTGTGTGTGGGATTTTTTTACCTATATATTCTTTATTGTTAGACTATTTTACAACACATACTGATTTTTATATACACTTAGTTATTTCAACTCCCAAAATACACACACCCGCACATACACACAAACACTCCAACCTGTAGTATTCATATGCAAACCCCACAGACATACACATAAAGCACACAAACGTGCATACTCCCTCAGGAACTCTGAGTCCAGATGTGCCCCAGCTTCAGGGGCACTGAGGACGTGCCTGCAGAGAGCACGTGTAGACCTCAGGCCATCTCTGGCTCTCAGCCAACAGAGAGGGGCGGGCACTCTGCCAGCTCTGGAACAGGGAAGTGACATTCCTGTTCATCCAAGCTCTCACGTAAACACCCAACATGGGTGTCTGGAGACAGACCCTTTATGAAGTGCAGGCCCGGCGGCCCAAGTCTTTCTCACACAAAAAGAACTATTGGGAAGTAACTGCCTTCCTGACCTCGGTTTTCAGAGCAGAAGGGACCTAACTAATCGCTGTCAAAATGGTTTCTTTTTATTCCCGTACGTTTGGGAAATGCAGGAGGAACTGTATGGAGGGAGCTAAATTATACACTTTAATTGGAAGTTCCTTTTTTTCCACTGAAAAATAAAACTTGTGGTGGCTTGAACTGGCTTTGGTGCTTAGACCTCAATTTTGCTGGAATTTAATATCAAAGACACGGAGACACCCTGCTCCGTGTTGAAGTGTATTGTCACCCAGAAAAAGCAGGAGTCCCATGTCCTCCCTAGATCAAGCCTGCTTTCCCAGGGAAGGGAGCAAATGGTGCCAAGTATCAGGACAGAAATGAGGAAAACACTGGACCATTGAACCAACCTGACCCTCAGAGAAGGATCTGGAAGGATTAGCAGCAAAGAGAACAGAGGCCTGTCCAGGGCTGCAAACTCACACAGGGTGGATCTATATTCACTTTTGAGTCAGCATGGAGAGGTCACAGGGTCAAGGGACACCTATGGGTCAAGGGACACCTATGGGTGCTCAGCCTAAAGCACTAAAAAGGAAGTTTACATTGCAGTTAGGGAAATAAGAAGGGCACTCATGAAACCATTGAAAAAGGTCTGCAACTTCCTGTCTTGGGCAGTGGAGATCCCAAGTGTTGAAGAAATTTACAGAAATGTGTAACTGAGCAGGGTCACCATAAAGGTTGTACCACACACAGTCTATACAGCCAGACCTCCCTAACACTTGGATAACACTAAACATCCCAACCACCACCAGCCAAATGAGGAAGGGGCACAACATTAATAACCAAAATGTCAGTAACTTGCAGCCCTGGTGACTCAGGACCTCAGCCCCTGCTTCCACTACCCCAGAGTTTCCCAGTTTGTTCTTTCTTTCCTTTATTTAGATATGCCACACAATTTACTATTTTAAAGTATACAATTTAGTGGTTTTAAGTATATTCACAAGTTTTTGCAACCATCATCACTATCTAATTCCAGAGCATTGTCATCACCGAAAAAAACCGCCCTGTGCCATTAAGCAATCATTCTCCAGACCCCTCTCCCCCAAGCCCCTGTCAACCACTATTCTTTCGGTCCCTATGGATTTGCCTGTTCTGAACAGTTCATGTAAGTGGAGTCATGCACTACATGGCCTTTTGTGTCTGGCATCGTTTACTTAGCATCTATGTAGCATATATCAATACTCCATTCCTTTCCTCGGTTCTTTCTGGGCATCCCAGATGGTGGTTCCCTGTGCTCAGGTACAAGTCTGTTCATGAACATCTCCCTAGAAGCCACTTGGGAGAAGGGTCCCACGGCTGCTACCTTTCCTGCCTCCAGCCCCTAAGGCAGGGGTGGTGAACCATTTTTCTGCCAAGGGCCATTTGGATATTTATAACATCATTCGAGGTCCATACAAAATCATCAACTTAAAAATTAGCCTGCTAAAAACTCATAGATAGCCCTAGCTGGTTTGGCTCTGTGGATAGAGCATCAGCCTGCGGATTGAAGGGTCCTGGGTTCAATTCTGACCAAGGGCACTTGCCCGGGTTGTGGGTTGTGGGCTCGATCCCTAGTAGGGGACGTGAGGAAGGCAGCCGATCAATGATTCTCTCTCATCATTGATGTTTCAATCTCTCCCTCTTCCTTCCTCTCTGAAATCAATATATATATATATATATATGTGATAGACAATACTTCTTTAAAAAACAAACAAACAAACAAACAAAAAATCATAGCTAGACAACAGTATGGTGGTCACCAGAGGGGAAAGGGAGAGAGGAGGGAGATAGTAAAGGTGTGGGGATCAAAATATGGTGACAGAAAGAGTTTTGACTTTGGGTGGTAAACACGGATTGCAACATACAGATGATGTAATATAGAATTGTATACTTGAAACTTACATAATTTTATTAAGCAATGTCACCCCAATAAATTTAATTTTGAAAAAAGGAAAAAAATTAACCTGCTATATTTGGTCAAACATTTAATTAACTCACCCCTAATGCCTTGGCAGGACCAGACCAAATCATTTCCCAGGCCGGATGTTTCCCACCCCTGCCCTGAGGTGTCAAGACACTCAGTTCCCATCTGTCCTTCCCTCCTCACACTTGAACTATACCCTGTACAGACTTGGGGACATGGTCTTCCTCCCTGCCTGAGTGCTGCCCTGTCCCCTGGCCCTCAGATTGTAGCTACATCCCTCTCTGGCACCTGGAGGAGGGCCTGGTTGTCAGCTTCCCCATCTCTCTCATTCACTCTGACCCTAGAGACCAGGGTGGGAAGGAACACGAGACAAAACAAGCACATCCTACCACAAGAATTGGAGCGACAGTGGTTTCTGAGGATGTGTTCCCAGGAAAAACCAGTAGGGGTGTGGGAAAGTAGCATGGACGCTAAAAAAGGGAGTGATCGCAAGTGAAGTCCCACAGGGGTGGGGTAACTGCAGCTCAGCCCACGGGGGAGCAACAGTGCACGTCAGGCCTCCGAGGGGGGTGTTTGAACCTGCACCTGACAGTCATCAGTTGAGGGCTGCTCCCCAGGTGTGTGTAGCCCAGGCCCTGCAGCTCTCAAGGACCCCAGGTGAAGGACATCCTTGCAGCTGGAGAGCAGCCCTTTGACAAGGAGACAAAGGTGCTGGCTGTCAGAAATGGACACACATAGGCTCTGCTACACTCTCTCCAGGTCTCCTTTCCCCACAAACATCAGAAACTAGCACATAACTCGGTACTGCGACTCAATATTTGTTGATAGGATATACTAGATAGATTGATTGATTGATCAATAAACAGATCAGTGGACAGATTTCATTGAAGCCCTAAAGGTAATTTTCATTACAACCATTAAATGCTTGAAAAGATGGAGGGCATTGTGCACATCTGTCTTACTCTTCTACACTTACTCTATGTATCTTGGCAAGTGCAAAGGGAAATGAAGGCAGTACGTGCTAGATTGTGGCTGTAAAGGAAGGAAACTTAGACACTCAGGGACATTGACTTTCTCAGGTTCCAGGTGACAAAGTCAGTGGTCAACATTTGATAAGTCAGGAACTCAGGCTAACTTACTTCTCACCATGGATGCTAGAAGAGTCCCTCTCTGACATCCGGAATGCGCGTCACTTTCTTCTTTTTCTATGTGCATAGAAGCTGAGGGAACAGAGAACAGTTCTCCGATTGTGTTGGGCATATGTCTGAACATCTTTATTTTTCCATTTCCTCAATGGCTTTGCCCACACCCCAAGGTTGATGTAAAGATTAAATCAATGGATGTGGAAGGGCTTTGAGGAACATAATATGCTCACAAACAGCAAATAATTTTTAAAATAGCTTTTCTTTTTCTTTCTTTCTTTCTTTCTTTCTTTCTTTCTTTCTTTCTTTCTTTCTTTCTTTCTTTCTTTCTTTCTCTCTCTCCTCTTTCTTTCTTTCTTTCTTTCTTTCTTTCTTTCTTTCTTTCTTTCTTTCTTTCTTTCTTTCTTTCTTTCTTTCTTTCTAAATGGATCATGGGCAACTGACAGCACACTCATTAACCTGCCACCAGACGCCTGTTCAGGGCGTACAGCCCGACATAGCAATAAAGGTCCATGAGGGGCCCGAGCACACTCATTAACCTGCCACCAGACGCCTGTTCAGGGCGTACAGCCCGACATAGCAATAAAGGTCCATGAGGGGCCCGAGCAGAATTAAGAGGTAAGGAGAGAAGACAAAAGGTGAATAGAAGAAAGGGTGAGTGCTAAAATGAAGGAATTAGACCTGAGTGGGTGGGTGGGTAACAGGTAAAGAAGTAAGGGGTATCCTGGCCAGTGTAGCTCAGTGGTTGAGTGTCAACCTACGAATCAGAAGGTCACAGTTCAATTCCCTGAGTTGTGGGCTTGATCCCCAGTGTGGGGCGTGCAGGAGATAGCCAATCAATAATTCTTTCTCATCATTGATGTTTCTATCTCTCTCTTTCCCTTCCTCTCTGAAATCAATAAAAATATATATTTTTAAAAAAAGATGCCGAAACCGGTTTGGCTCAGTGGATAGAGCGTCGGCCTGCGGACTGAAGGGTCCCGGGTTCGATTCCGGTCAAGGGCATGTACCTGGGTTGCGGGCACATCCCCGGTGGGAGATGTGCAGGAGGCGGCTGGTCGATGTTTCTCTCTCATCGATGTTTCTAACTCTCTATCTCTCTCCCTTCCTCTCTGTAAAAAATCAATAAAATATATTTTAAAAAAAAAATAAATAAATAAAAAAAAAAATAAAAAAAGAAGCAAGCAAGAGGTAAAGGAGAGACAGGAAATAGAGTTGACTATGCTGGAGGGTGATGGGCACCACTGGTAGCTGCTCCTGCGACATCCACACCCTGTGCTTCCCAGGCACGGGTTCTATGATAGAGGTCACATTTGCCACAACCTTGTCGCAGCCCTGCTCTCAATTCTCTGGCTATCTTTCCAAATTATTTGAGGGCAAAAAAGTCTGGGAGGGTCTCCAAGGCAATCTGACCTTGACCCTGATGGATCTCCTAGAGGCCTTGGGCAGAAGGTGGCAGGAGAGCCAGGAAGCAGAGGTCCTGCGCCGGCTGCACACAGAGGGCCCTCAGTGAGCGTGCCAGCCTGTAAATTGTCCTTTTGTTTTGCAGGCTTTACCGAACACGGTTTTATTTCATGTGACTGTGCTATTTCAGGAGGAGTAAATATTGCCGGCGGTCTGTTTAAAAAGGCCAATGACCCGAAATGTGGTGTTTTTTTTTCCTTTTCTTTTCCACTTGAATTATCTCCAAGAGGCAGGCCTGCCCAAGCAACGTGCGGTTTTAATTTGTTGGCTTTTAGCTCAAACTTTCCCTTTTTGTCTCGTGATATGCTGGACTGGCAAACAAAAGGGAGAAAAGATATGAGGATAAAGACACAAAGATCTGACCTAGGCCCAAGGAAAGGGGGAAATGTCCAGGGTGCAACCCGGAAGAGGGCAGGGAGCCATAGGCTCTCTGCTGCCTTCCCTGCTTCCGGAGCTGGTGTTTGACCTATAATTATAGCCTCTTTCCTCTGACTTCCTCTGTGAAAATAGCAACATTCAAACTAAGCAAAGAGCAGAAAAAAGCACTGCATAAAGGATCAAGGATTTATAAATACAGTTAAAATTACAGGATTGTTACCTCCATGGTTTAGTTCTCTGAAGAGTGGGCTGAGAAAGGGGAGCATAGTTTTGGAAACTTGACTCAGATCCTAAAATATCCAGGTGTGCCTCTTTGGGGGCCCAGTCAAGGAGAGATTTACTAGTGGTGTTTTTTTTTCCCCTCGGGATGTCAATCACTGTAAAAAAAGGATGTCCCTAGTCAGGCACATCCTGTGCTCAGGATTTTTATTTTGACTCCCTAAGGATTTCACTCATCATTTAATTGTTCAGTCTCTTCTCTTCAAACTCATTACCTCTAAGGAGAGGGTGGGGGATATCCTTGTCTCAGCAAATACCTCCCAGTCCTCAGGGACATGCTTTTCTTCTTAGCCAAACAATGTGTTCCTGTTGGAATTGTCATGATCTTAGATGGCCCAGCATACTGGCCTTCCCTTGGGATTTCTTAACTTGGGACAAGTGAGGGATCATCCAGAAACTTCATCTCTGGTGATGGAGACTGTCAGATAAGAAACATGGGCATGGAAAGTGGAGTCAGCTGTTGCAGTGAAAGAGAACGAAGCAACCATTAGTGAGAAACACGAACGAGAGGCAGAGACAACGGCCTGGCACTGAGGTCCTTGTTCCTTGTGGTTCCCAAGGCCTAGCTCCTATCCCTGACCTTTGCTGTGTTTGGATACTCAACCTTTCCTTGGATTCTATTAGCTATTACAATTCCTCTTTTGCCTAAACTAGTTCAAGTGGGGTTTCTGATGCGTGCAACCAAACGTCTTCATTAAGACAGTAGTGCCAATGCCAAGAATTCTCTAGGGAGGTTGAAGAAGCAATGTTATCGGTGCAGCTTCTCAAACTTGGTTTCACAAAGGGTTAGGAGCAATGTTTATGACTTTGAATTACTGTCACTACTCTGCTCACCTAAAAGATAAGTGTTGGGAAGAAGAGTGAAAATATCCCAAGCTGCATTTATGACTCAACTACTGAAGATGAGAAAGGGACCTGGGGAACAGACTCATGGACTGCTCTGCCTTCATGTGGAATCACATATGAGTTTTCCAGATAGGAGATTTCCAGAAGAGAGTGAAGAGATATCTTCCCACCACCCACCACAGGTCTTAACTTGCACTATAGAGCTCCAATAACTTAAACCCAACTTCCATGTTTGCCTCTCAGTAGAGCTGAAGAACAGTGACAGACCATTGTCAGCCTAACAGCTTTTCCTATGCTTAGAGTTGTCACCTCCACACTAAATGATTCCAATCCGCTCTGTATGTCAATGGGGCAAATGCAATGGCCTGGCATGATGGTGTAGAAAATGCTTGGACTGGGAGTCCAAGGACCTGGATTCCAGCTAATGTTTTTCTACCAAGTCCTTAGAAGACTAGCTAAGCCTCTGGGTCCAGTTCCCCACTTGTTAAATAAGGAGTTAGGGTAGCTGGTCTCTAAAATCCCTCCTAGCTCTCATATGCCAAATTACTGGCCTGGAATCATTCTCCACAATGAAAACTATTTGCAGGAGGGAGAAGGAGGAAAGAGAACAAGAAACTCGGATATTTCCCCCTCATATTTAAGGTAAAATTATTATTCTTACAAAATTAAGCTTATTTCTAGTATTCCATTAACTTTTTGTATATGTTGTTTTTGTATTTTTGTTAATCCTCACCTGAGGATATTTTTCCATTGATGTTTAGAGGGAGTGGTAGGGAGGGGAGAGACACAGAGAGAGAAACATCGATGTGAGAGAGACACAATGATTTGGTTGCCTCCCACACGTGCCCCCGGAATCCAGCTTGCAACTGAGGTACATGCCCTTGACCAGAGTCAAACATAAGCCTGATGTTCTACCCACTGAACTAAACCAGCTAGGGCTACCATTAGCTTTTTAAAATACATAACAAGTTTATTATATAAGAAACAGATGTTTATTATAGAAAATATAAATAAGCGTAAAGGAAAGAACTGAATCTCTAATCCTCCCTATCAAAGGTAGCCTCTATCAATATTTTGTGTGTATAAATAAATTTTTTCTATACATGCATATTTATTTTTCTTATGAAAATAGGATCAGAATATCCATTTTGTTTTTAACTTGATCGTGACACTTAACAACATACTGAAAACATCTTCCTATGTTAATAAATATATAGTATTCATTTTAATAGTATCTAGTAATCTGATGTTTGAGTGCACCTTAATTTATTTAACCAATCCCTTATGGCTGTATAGTTTTATATTTAATTATTATAAACAACTTAGAAATATACTTTGTACAAACATATATATTTGTGTCTCTGTGTGTGTGTGTGTGTGTGTGTGTGTGTGTGTGTGTGTGTTTTCTAAGACTTCTGAGTGAGCAGCCAGGAGCATCAGTATGATTAAGGATGCAGAGCAGTCACACCCCTTCCTGGTGGGTTCACGTGTTAGTCAGATTCTTTCAGGTGCAGGGAGCTATTTGATGCCTCTGCACCACATGACAGATCACCACCCTGGTCACAGGTGGATTGGCACCGTCTCCTCCCCAAAGGCAGCCATCTGGAGGCTGGTCAAAGCCTATGAGGGGCCTGGCGGAGACCTCTGCCCTGAGAGGGATTCCTTTCCTAGGTGGTGGACTAAGGAGCTCAGCAGATTCTCCCTGAGGGTGTTGAATGCATATGAGCAGCCTCCATAGAAGGGCAGGCAAGATAATCCCCATGAACCAAAGGAACCGGTGGGTTCTCCACAACCCGAGAGACGAAGGAACCCCTTCCTGTGTGATTCCCGGGGCTCATCCTCCCTGGATCATGGCAGTTTAACCAGGAGGGCAGAGCTGTGGTCTCTGGAGCCGGGGAGGCTGGGTTTGGATCCTGGCTCTGTAGCTTCCAACCTGTGTGATCTAAAGCTAGTCCCTTAGCCTCTCTGTTCCTGAGTTTCCCAATGTGAAAATAAGGACAAGGCCTGCTACAAAAGGCTACTGAGAAAACTAACTGAAATGATAGCTAGGAAGGCCTTTAGAAGGGTGCCAAGTATACAGTGGATGTGGTTATTATGCTCTGCTGGTAGGGTTTGCTCTACCTAGTATCTCAGGAATTTAAAGAGTCGTACAGGTCACTGATATCTGCAAGGACAAGCTGATGACTTCAGATATCCTGCTATTATTAGTTTACTCTTTAAGGACTTCTGTTTCTTCCATCAGATTCCTGACCTCCTTGAGGGTCAGGGCTACCTCAGGTTCCATTGTGCCCTCCACTGTGCCTTATGCAGGCTCAGTGCCTAATACGCGATTGATTCTGCGGATTGGAGAGAGAGTATTTTCCATGCGGTCCTGCACAGCCAGTTTGGACCAGCAGAGTGGTCAGCTGGGCCAGCAGCCCAGCTCCCCCGCCCCCTCCGCAGCCTTCCCGAAGCGGTTCTCCCTGGATGGCAACACACCAGCAGCTCTCCCAGGCAAGTGGGAGCTTAGCGCTGTGTGCAGAGCAAATTCCTGGGACTGGAAGTGATTATATTCTACTTCAGTTCGGAGGCTTTGAAAAACATCCCCACCACAGCTAACCCACGGCCTCCTCTGGCATGTGCCTGAGTTGACCAAATGTAGTGTGTGTGTGTGTGTGTGTGTGTGTGTGTGTGTGTGTGTGTAAGATGACAATTTGCTTTGGGGAATCCTCCCTCTAGGAAGGCAGCACACTGGTTCCCCTTTCTGGAGTGTCCCTGAGGCTAGAGCCCTGAACAAATAATGAAAGGAAGGAAGTGAAAGTTGTTGGTCCTTCTCACCCCTTCAGTCTCCGGTGGCCCTACCTGCTGACCTACCTGGGCCACCAAACCTGGACCTTAAATGCTTGATAGCTGAGCAGCTCATGTAGCCCCAGCATCATATTAGCTGCAGGGAAACTCAGCTACACAGGACAACTAGAGAGGAAGGAGTTACAGAGGTCCAGCAGCAAGTTTCGTACTAAAGGTATCATACTAAAGATGTTAGCATTTCTCTGTGCCAAGCATATGCTGGCTACGTTTCATCACAATAATAACATTAACAGCTAACACATAGCACATGCCACCTGCCAATTACTATTCCAAGTGTTTTATACATATTAACTCATTTAATCATTACCCCAGATCAGTGGAATAGGTAATATTATCCCCATTTTACAGATGAGGAAACGGAGGCACAGAAGTTAAGTAACTTGCGAAGGTCCCACAGCTACTAAGTGGCACACCTGGACAGGCACCTGCTCCCTACTCCAAGGCTTTTCAACGAACATTTCAGTATGATCCCGTGTGCATGCGCACGTTTACTTCTCACAGTTACTCTAAGAGCTGAGCGGTTCATGTGGACCCATTTTATGGATAAGAAAACTGAAGCTCAGAGAGGTTAAAATATGTTCAAGTCACATAATTAACAAGTGGTGAATTTCCGGCCAGGCCAGACTGGCTCCATGACACGTTGACAGAGAGAGAGTAGACTGTGAAAAAGGACAGGAGGAGGCTGAGTGGGCTTGGGGATGTGCAGGTCGGGTCTGCTGGAGGGAGCGCCAGGCACAGCCAAGGAGCCAGGCCTCTGATTCCCTGCTCCTTTGTCACTTTCAAGCCGCACCAATTAGCAGGACTGGTGAACCCATTTTAATCTCAGAGCAGCATGCCTTTTAAAAAGGTGAACCCAGCAGAGCTGAAAAAATGGCTCTAAATGCAGCCAAACCTCCAAATGGAAAAATATCAAAGCTTTTCTCACCCTCCCTGCTTACTTTCCAAGCCATCTAGTTTTTTTCCTCTTCTCTCTCTGCTGATTTTTTTCCCCCTGCTCAGCTCCAAACTATCTTCAGCTCAAGACAGTTAAGATTCTAGAATCAAAGCTACTTAAAGCAACAGTTATGTCTTATTGTATATTTAAAGCCTTTCTCCCCGACTGATAAAGACTTGCCCCTTGTTAATGGGACTTAGTGACTGGCTGGTGGCAGAGCTATTTCAGGCACTTAAAGAAAAGATGGTTTTGCCTGCTGACCCCCGACTGTCACCACCAGCACGGTCCTCACTGGGATAAGTCAGAGGATCTGCCCCATCTCTCCCAAACCTGAAAGGGTCTTGGAAGGGTCACCGGTAATATAGAAACAGATAGGATTATTAAACTCACAGACACATGATGATAATACCATGAGACTGTGTTTACAGATACCTGTAAGGAGCTTTACGTGAGCACTCAATCCAGAAACTGTCAATGCCTGCAGGTGTCCAGAAACCACATCAAGGAGGTGACCAGGGAAGGGAGAGACCCAGAGAGTCTGCAGGCCCGGGAGGCAGCAGGGTTTATCATCTGAGGCAGGCGACTTTGGTTTTGCAATCTGACTTTCCCCTTTCTGGCTGTGGGAGTACAACCAGTGACACATCTTGGCATTCCCAGACTTAATTTTCACTGTGCGGTGGATTAGGTGGTTCCCCACACTGAAGAGGAAATGAATGATGACTATAAAGTTGAGTTTGTAAAATAAATGACTATAAAATTGAGTTATACTTTACACAGATTCTTCTTCACTATCATCATCAAGCACTAATTGATTATCCAGTTCCTTTTAAATCAAGTGGAGTGAGGACGAGGTTTGTCCAAGGGGGAGGAGGCTTATGCTGAACTTAGCATCTCTGGTCCCATCACGATTGGAGTTAAGTTTCCAGCTATGGCATTGCTGAGGCCCTAAACAGCCAGGGGGGAGATTTAACAATGGCACCAACAGGTGCAACAGGACACCAATAGTCCATACAAGTTGTTTCTCGATGGAAGCCAGCAACTAACAGTTAATGGCTGCTAAGTGTCAGGCACTCCAATCACACACACACACACACACACACACACACACACACACACACTATCCAATGAATCAGGTACATTATATCCCCATTTTACAGATGAGGAAACTGTAAGAGATTAAGTCACTTGCCCACTGAATTATGAACTCCATGAGAAGAAGGACTGACTTCTTCAGACCTAAAGTAGTACTAGACACAGGGACGATGCTCAATAAAAAATTATGAATAGCCCTAGCAGGGTTTGCTCAGTGGATAGAGCGTCAGCCTGCAGACTGAAGGGTTGCGGGTTTGATTCCGGTCAAGGGCATAAGCCTGAGTTGCAGGCTCGATCCCCAGTAGGGGTCGTGCAGGAGGCAGCCAATCAATGATTCTCTCTCATCATTGATGTTCCTATCTCTCTCCCTCTCCCTTTCTCTCTGAAATCAATAAAAATATATTTTTAAAAAATTATGAATAGGTGAATGATAGGTAATAAATGGTGAAGGAAAGAGAACTATGTTCTCCAGAAAGATTTTCCCGGCTAACTAAAAGAGCTGTAATAATCTATAACTTTTTTAACCTTTCCTTTCTTCATATATTTACCCATTGATTGAGTGTTTCCACAGGGAAGTGTCTTACTACTCTGTGGGTGTACAAGGCTGGTTGCTAATTTTGGAACACTTGTGAATCCTGGGCCCAGGCTCATGAAAAGGCTGGTGAGTCATATTCCCCATTCCAAGCACCCTACACACTGGCTGTCAGAATAAATCAGGAGAAGTCACCATCTCGCCCTCTGCTCTCATTGTCTCATTTTACCTTCTTGAAATGACAAAGGATGCTCTGCAGAGGGTGGAGTCAGAGTAACAGCAAACTTCTAGATACTCTTGCACTTTTGCAAAATGCACAGATTCTCCTGGAAACCTCACTCTCCACTGGAAGAGTCCAGCCCTCCCCCGAGGATGTCAGTGTGAACCTGTACGTGCCCATAGCTTCTTTACTGTGGGCAGTGACTGCAGCAACCTTCCAGGCAGGTAAGTAACATAACCTGTCACCAGGAGACCGTTAGCCTCTCTAACAAAGGACAGAGAGAAAGGTTTAAAATACAAGCACCCCTGAAAGAGGAAATACATTGATCTAAAGTCCCAGAAAAGAGCACAAAAGCTGATGGCAGACCTTTCTGGGGCAGAAAGAGGCAGAGTTCAGGGGGATTAAAACAGAGGTGGAAGTTTATAAGTTATATAAATGTCTAATCACTATGTTGTACATCTGAAACTAACATAATATTGTATGTCAACTGTAACTTAAAAATAAATTTAAAAAACCAGAGGCAGAATTGACTTGGCACCTATCACAGATTATTGGGTACTTAAAGTACAACCTACCGACTCTCATTCATGTTGTCAGTTATTCAGGCTCCTTTGCTTGTCCGCAGTAGATGGCTGCATCCTTGCCTCCAAGGCTCTGAGCTGGGAGAAAGGAGAAAACCCAAACTAGGTCACGTGTTACCTGTGAACAACACCATGATCAAGTTCTGATAAGAGTAGTGATGACATTAAAGGTTAAATTGAGATTGTCATTCTCTCTTCAGAGTGTGACTTCCATAACTTCCGCCATCCCCTTTATTATAGAGAACTGAGAGTGGAGAGTATCTGGGTGTGTGAGGATGTTCCGATTGGATGAGCAGCCACATGAATGTTCCAAATGCCAATTCCTCCAGCAAAGTGCCCCATTGTTTCGTTCCTCCCGACCAGGCTGGATAATGCAGGAATAAGAACACAGAGAGAGAAGCAGTGCTTTTAAAAATAGATCTGACTTAGTAGTCTTTAAATAGCTGAGGATTATGATATGAGAGAGGGCTTCTTTGGGTCTCCAGCTGGACAAAATAGCCTCAATGGACTTGACTAAAGAAATTTGGCTTTGCTAAGTAAGAACTTCTAAAAGGTAAGAAAGCTGCTAAACCAGAGAATTTCCTTTTCTGCAGCAGAATGGATTCTCACTTGGCTGAGATGGTCACTGAAACTCAGCCCACCTTGACATGGAGAGATAGAATAAATCCTTGCTATTCAAAGTGTGGTTCCTGGACCAGCAGCAGTAACCTCACCTGGGAGCTTGTTAAAGCTGCAGACTCTCAGACCCCACCCTCGACCTACTGAATAAGAATCTCCCCCATAACAAAACTCTCAGGTGAAATACATGTACCTAACAGACCAAGAAATGCTGGACTAAATGACCTTTTCAGATTCTTCCTACTTGAGGATTTGATGGATCGCCCCCAGATGAGAAGCAGTGTGGCCATCTGCAGAGGGAGGACCTGGTTGCCACAGCTTTCTACTCATCTGTGGTTATAGAACACGTTTCTCCACAACCTCAAGGGGCTGCAGCTACAGTCTCTCTGAACACACCAGGCTCCCTGTGGCAAATCCCTGGAAGACCACACAGCTTGGGAGTCTGCTGTGTGTTCAGAGGGACTATAGGTACCCCTTGAGGTGTGCCTCTCTCAGGCCTATCAAGGACTCCCAGAGCAAGGAGCAAGGCGGTGATCCAGTGGTTTGTGCAGATCCTGGCTCTTCTCTCAGATGCGGGAACCACCTGCATACTTCCCTGTTCATTCATCTGGGGCTACAGATGGCAGGCAGCACCCAACATCTCATCTGGTGAAGAATCATAAGGCAACTCATAAATTTTCCCAAGAAGATCTTGTAAAAGTCATTGCATAAATTATTCATAACAACCAATGAGAAAAAAACACACACCAAAATCTCATGTGGGGAGTGAGAGGGTCTCAAGATATGGCCAACAACCTCTGTCTAGGAGGATCTAGTTCATGGACACACACACAGGGAGCATGTCCATCCAGATCAGGGGTCCTCAAACTTTTTAAACAGGGGGCCAGTTCACTGTCCCTCAGACCGTTGGAGGGCCAGACTATAGTTTAAAAAAAAAACTATGAACAAATTCCTATGCACACTGCACATATCTTATTTTGAAGTAAAAAAACAAAATGGGAACAAATACAATATTTGTATTTGCATGTGGCCCGCGGGCCGTAGTTTGAGGACCCCTGATCCAGATGCTGGTATCAACTACTGATTTGGTCTGTTTGGGCTGCTATAAAAATACTATAGACTGGGTGACTTAAACAACAGACACTTATTTTCTTGTAGTTCTGGAGGCTGGGAAGTCCAAGATCAAGGTGCCAGCATATTAAGTTCTTGGCAAGATCTCTTTTCCAAGCTAATAGATAGCTGCTTTCTCACTGTGTCTTTACATGGTCTTTCCTCAGGGTGTGTACATGGAGAGGGAGAAGGCAAAGGAAAGAAAAAGAGAGAAAGGGGAGGGGAGGGGAGGGGAGGGGAGAGGGAAGGAGAGAGGGAAATTCCGGTGTGTCTTTCCAGGGCATTAATCCCGTAATGGAGCTCCATCGTTCTTATTTCATTTAAACCTAATTACCTCCCAAGGTCCCACCTCCAAATACCATCATGTTGGGGATTAGGACTTCAACAAATGAATTTTGAAAGGATACAGACATTCAATTTATAACAACCACCAAGTAAGAGACTTCAGAAAGCCCAATTTCTAATCCATATTTTCTTCCTTAATTCATATCTTCTTGACTAATACTAATATTTTTAAGCACACTAAGACTACACTAATAGAAAAATGGAAATTTTAAAATTATGCATCTTCATAAAACTAGTAGTGCTGAAGAAATGCAGTTCATTGGTCTCCAGTCTCTCCAGTTCACTATTCCTGACGGGCTGTGGTCCAATGGTCAGGTCAAAGATGAGCTGCACTGAATATGTATTCAAAGTAAGAAGAACAGTTGAGATCAGGGGCTCTAGAGTTATGATCTGGCCTCTAATGTGATTCTGTGGCTTTCTACTTATACCTTCCCCAACTTTGATGACCCATCTATAAAATGGAGGGGATTATACCTTCTATCATTATATACCACTAGAGGCCCAGTGCACGAAATTCATGTACTGGAAGGGTCCCTAGCAGCTGCTGGCTGCTGGCTGGGGCCTCCCTCCCTTTCCCCGGCCCTCCCCGCTTCAAACTCCCAGACAACTCCCAGTCAAAGGGACAATTTGCATACTACACTTTTATTATATAGGATTATATAGTCATGTGAAGGGTAAATTAAATAGACATGAAACATTCTGCCACAATTAGACACTGAATATACAATGGCTATTACTATTGCTGTGGTTGATATGATTGGTCATGATGCTTAGGTCTTTCTGGATCATGTGTGCTCTTTCTACTCTTAGGCTGAGACTTCCAAGAATCAGGACTTAAGTTTCCCTCAGTAGACCCCATTTCACCTTCCCTGAGATTGTGAAAGGTCTGCTTTCTGTATCTCATGGAGCAGCCCATGTAGGGCCCTGCCCTTGTTGAACATCAGAACTAGTATTGTGGCCACTTGCTTCACTACTGGCTGGAAGAACTCGTCCCAATTCCTGAGCTCCCATTAAGACTTGCCACACAAGTTAGGCCAGGAATCCTCTTCCACCTCTCCAATCCTCATTACCCCACCCTGGTGAGCACTGATCTTCATCCAACTCTTCACCCCTGAGCACATATCATACATTGGCCTTAAAGGGTGATCTTTCCTTCATTTTAACTTTTACTTCCTAGGGTCAGCCATCTGAGAAGGCAACTTGGAACATACCCAGTACTTCACTGATGGGTCACGTGTACTTTCCCAGAGTAGAAGCAGGCATCATTTCTACCCTGCCCATGTGGTCCCAACTGGACCCAGTTACATCAAAATCTGTTGTCATCCATCCAAGGAAAACCCATATCATCAAAGTCCTTCATCCTGATTCCTTTGTCCAGTGCTCTTAAACTACATAAATGATTTTGACCTGCTGTGTAAAGGCCTTGGGCCCTGCTCCTCTCTCAATCTCACTCCCCAATCAGTTATCTCTTCCAAGAAGTTTCCTGCCTTCTCTCACAAGCCAAGCTGGCTTAGGACCCCTCCACTGAGCTTACTTCTATAATTACCCATTGTCTGCCTCTCCCACAAAACCAACTTCAAGGAGGGCTGGGGTCATGTTATTCATCTCTGTATTCCCAGCATTTAACACAGTCTAATAAGTGCTAAGCATGCAATAAATGTGGAAAACAAAGAAAGAAAAGAAGAAAGAAAGAAAAGAAGAAAGAAAGAAAGAAAGAAAGAAAGAAAAGGATGACAGATGAAAGAAAGAAAAGGATGACAGATGTAGGAAAAAGGAAATAATGAGAAAAGACAGGATCTAATTCTACAGAAGAATTCCCAATGGTCCTGAGCAGTGAAGCTAAAATACATCTTTCTCTATATTTAATCTTCCAAATTTTCTCTCCATGTTATTAACATAAAAATAAGACGAGTTTATAGACTTATTAAAACTGTTGGTTAAATAATCATGATGGTTTCTGGAGCCCCGGGCCATCAGCAAGCCCTATAAAGTACTCTCTAGTGACAGTGGGACATAAAACCATCATCAAATATAAACACTGAACTTTTTCCTGGTCACAGATACACAGTCCATTTAAAGGTCAAGGTCAGTCACTCTTCTTGTGTATGTGTGCCCTCCAAAGCTGGCAAACATTTCCACACACATCCAAGAAAGGGGGAGCAGGACCAAAAAGCTCTTAGGGATTCACTGTTGGTCATAGTCACCTTATAGGTATCTCCACAAGTCGAGAGACACGGGGTCCCAGAAAGCTAAACAGCAAAAACAAAACAGCCAGATAATCAAGAAAAGTATCCACGTGTGTGCGTATACACATACACTCAACAGTTGAACTTTCCTAATAATGTTTTGCTCAGATTAATAATTAAATGGCCCTGTGTACTTTGAATAGAAGCCAAATGCTCAGCAAGGAGAGACAACAGAGAAGCATATCAATGAGGTCAGCCTGGAATGAAAAGTATCCAGTCCACCATGCAGATAATCTAGAGATTCTTACATTCATTCCCTCATTCCCTATGTCTTCTTTGCCTTTTATTTATTTATTTATTTATTTATTTATTTTAAATATATTTTATTGATTTTTTACAGAGAAGAAGGGAGAGGGATAGAGAGCCAGAAACATCGATGAGAGAGATCGATCAGCTGCCTCCTGCACGCCCCCCACCGGGGATGTGCCCGCAACCAAGGTACATGCCCTTGACCGGAATCGAACCCGGGACCCTTCAGTCCGCAGGCCGACGCTCTATCCGCTGAGCCAAACCGGTTCGGCTTCTTTGCCTTTTAAACAAATAATTTATTGTCCCAGCCAGCGTGGCTCAGTGGGTGAGCATCTACCTATGAACCAGGAGGTCATGGTCCTGGGCACATGCCCAGGTTGCAGGCTGGATCCCCAGTGTGGGGTTTGCAGGAGGCAGTCAATCAATGATTCTCTCTCATCATTGAAGTATATATCTCTCGCTCTCTCTCCCTCTCCCTTCCTCTCTAAAATCAATAAAAATATATTTACAAATAAATAAATAAATAAAAATTAAAAATAATTTATTTTATTGAGATAACAATGGTTAATAACATATACATTTTAGGTGTAGAACATTATAATTTGAGATCTGTATAATCTATTGCATGCTCACCACATAAAGTCTAGTTTCCATATAATTGACTCCCTTTACCCATTTTGCTCTCCACTGCCCCCTGCCCCCTCTGCTAATCACCATTCTGTTGCCTGGATCAATGAGCTTGTCTTTGTTTTGCGTTGTTAGTTCATTTGCTACTTTTTTGTTTTTTATTCCACATATGAGTGAAATCATACAGTTTCTGTCCATTTCTGTCTGACTTATTTCACTTGGTGTAATACTCTCAAGATCCATCCATGTTGTCACAAATGTTTTCTGCCTTTGTTTTAACTCAAAATTTTATATATGGATTAAATATAAGGTATGAAGAAAGTTTACTGTACAAACTTTGGTCTACTCCAGCCAATTCAGTCATTGCTCTCTGAGATCGATCAGCTGCCTCCTGCACGCCCCCCACTGGGGATGTGCACGCAACCAAGGTACATGCCCTTGACCGGAATCGAACCTGGGACCTTTCAGTCCGCAGGCCGACGCTCTATCCACTGAGCCAAACCGGTTCGGCTTAACTCAAAATTTTAGATATGGATTAAATATAAGGTATGAAGAAAGCTTACTGTACAAACTTTGGTCTACTCCAGCCAATTCAGTCATTGCTCTCTCTACACCCAATAGAAGCAATAGTTTGACCCTAAAGCCTGAGCCAAACTTGGTTGCTTGTGTTTGGAGGACAGCTCCTCCTGGCTATGGGAGCTAATCCACATGTGTGTTCTCCCTCCAGCAGAGCATATCCCTTATAGACACCATGGCATCTCTCCTAACAAAGAGGGTACATTCCCCATGACTTACTGTGTGGTTGGGATCTTCATTACTGAGGTGGAAATCCTATGGTAGTTACCTTCCAGGGTACTGGAAAAATGAGTGTGGCTGTAGGAAAAGATAATCTGCTCTGGACTACTTTTTTTTTTTTTTTAAATATATTTTATTGATTTTTTACAGAGAGGAAGGGAGAGGGATAGAGAGTCAGAAACATCGATGAGAGAGAAACATCGACCAGCTGCCTCCTGCACACCTCCTACTGGGGATGTGCCCGCAACCAAGGTACATGCCCTTGACCGGAATCGAACCTGGGACCCTTGAGTCCGCAGGCCGACGCTCTATCCACTGAGCCAAACCGGTTTGGCTAGACTACTTTTTTTACTGTCAAATATTAATCTTGTCTCTGGGGAGGGGAGGGAAGGAGAGATTCAAGTTAGCAGAGGATCTAAGGGGAGCCAACTAGTGCTCAAAGAAGACAGGAAATGGGGAAAAGGAGCATGAGAAGGAAGAAGGTCACAGAAGAAAATGGTCTTCCCCAAAGCCAAGGGGGATGGGTGTTTCCCAGGAAAGCAGAATGTCTCCCGAAGGCACAGAGCAGATGTGGAAGTAGGTGCCTGCCAGGCCTGCTTCCTTCTCACTGCTCTCTTTTTCTCCTTCCCTCCCTGACTCCTTTCCTTCCATCCACTTTTATTGACCACCTGTGTGTCAGGTACTGTGTAGGTGGTGGGAACATGAAGATAATAAGAGTCCCTAACCTCAAGTTATGAAGTAGTGAAACTGGTAACCAACATGTTCGACAAACCAAACAATGCAAACATATCACGGAGACTGTCTTAGTAAATGTGCCAGACCCAGCGGGCCTCGGTGGAAGCCAACAGTTCATGCAGCTGATTTCAGTAACAATGTAGTTCTCGAAACATCTACTGCTCTAGACTAAAAGAGAATAAAGAGATATAACAACTACATTCCATGTAAGATTTTTACTTTTAATCGTCACCCGAGGATATTTTCCCATTGATTTTTAGATAGAGTGGGACAGAGGGAGGGAGGAGAGAGAGAAACATTGATGCGAGAGAGACATATCAATTAGTTGCCTCCCGCACGCAATGAAACTGGGACTGGGGAATGAACCTGCAACTCAGGTATGTGTCCTTGGCTAGGAATTGAACCTGTGACCCTTCCGTTTTAGGGTTGATGCTCTAACCACTGAGCAAGCAATCCCGGCCAGGGCCAATGTAAGAATTTTGATTGGATCTTCTTTGAAAAAATATCTTAGAAGACATATGAGGGAAATTTTTATATTGATTAGGAATTAGGTGATTTAGAGAATTATTAATTTTCTTAAGCATAATAAAGTATATTGTGAATATGTAGGAAATTGTCCTTATTTTTCAAGAGATGTATGTTAAAGTATTCAGGGGTCATGTCTATATCTTACTTTGAAATGTTCTGAAAAAAATATATACAGCAAAGTGTAAACAATTGTAGAATCTGGGAGAGGGATTTGAGTCCATTGTACTATTCTTTCAACTTTCCTACACATTTGAAAATTTTCATAACTAAATAAATTTTAAAATTCCCTCTACTTGTGAGCTGTTATACTAAGGACTGTAGTAGAATAAAACCATTTGTGTGTCAATTAGCCAATAAGTAATCATAACTAACATTTATCAAATGACAGGAAATTCTGAACACTAACATACGTTTTCTTCTTTAGTCCTAACAGCAACACTGCATTATGGGCTTTCCTTTACAGAAAAGGGAAACTGAGGCTTGGCAAGTGAAGTACCTACCCCACATCATACAGCTGTCAGGGTCTAATACCCACCTGGCTGTGATCCGGTTCTGGACTACCTACTCCTAACTGTGATCCTCCACCTCCAGTCTCCCAGGAAACACCTTGAAATGCAATGCCCCGTTGAAGTAACAGTGACAGAAATCATTGACCTGTCAACCTGTGAGTACAAACGACCTTTATAAGAGCCTTTCCTGCTTTGATAGGGAGAAGAAAGGTCTCCAGGGGCTGCCAGGGGAGAAGAGGCTACAGGTGACGAGAAAGAGGAAGTGGGGAAGGAAAACTGTTTGGGGGCAAATTGAAGCTGAAAAGCGGGTAGTTTTGCCTGAAGTGGCAGACAGAACGTTTTCTGTTTAGGAGAAAAATCGCTGCAATCAGCACTGCTCCACACCACTAATGAAGGCTGGAAAAACACACAGCTACAACATATAATGGTGTTTGCTTCCCAGAGGGTTTCTTAATCAAGGTCTCACCATGTCTGACGTTCCAATCACTGACTCCCATTCAGGACAGCAATGTGATCGAAGAGAATGGGGTTGGGCTCTGTTGAGCCATCCCTACCCTCCTACCCCTATAGGATCTGGGCCAGCGAGAGCAGAGGGCAGGGTGTGCCCGGCCAATTGGCCTCTATAGGAATTTTAACCATGACTTCGACCTGACTTGCCCTCTGCTCCAATCTCCTGACTAATTGGCCAGTGCACATGGCAAAGCCACAGTTCCACGGCCAGCCTGGCAGGCCCACCTTGCAATAACCAGGGTCAAGTTCTAGTTTGCTCTTGGTGTATGAAATACGTAAGAGTTGGAGAAATCATGTAAAAAGTCAGGAGGATGTAAACATTCCAAGTACCAGTCTCCCAGGGATGGGGTATTAGAACAAAAGTCATTTTCTGCCGTGCCCTTTTCCTACAATCCAGCTTTTCCTGAGAAAAGAGCTACCTCGTAAAACCTCCAATGTTCTGAGTAACTCAGGACTAACCATTAGGCAGTGGGACTAAGGGTCCCTTTGTGCAGAATTTGGAAACTGCCCCTGGGAAAATTTTTTTTAATTTTATTTTTTAAATATATTTTTATTGATTTCAGAGAGAGGAAGGGAGAAGGAGAGAGATAGAAACATCAATGATGAAAGAGAATCATTGATTGGCTGCTTCCTGCACGCCCCCTTCTGGGGATTGAGCCCACAACCTGGGCATGTGCCCTTGACCAGAATAGAACCCGGGACCCTTCAGTCCACAGGCCAATGCTCTACCCGCTGAGCCAAACCAGCTAGGGCGGGAAATTTTTTTTTTAAAGCAAACACAATTGTGCCAACTGATCTCAATAGTATTTCTAGAAAAATTGCACCATCATGACTATATCAGCCCTTCCCTTAGCCACAGGCCAGAGGCAACGAGCTCTGAAGCAGCCCTCAGAAGACACAAAGTTGAAGTCAACTCTGATGATTCCTGTGAAGAAGAATTAACAATCTCAAAATGAAAGGTGCTCCTGGGGAAAGAAATGGTGCAATGCAAAAGTTTATTTGTTAAAATAAACAGCTTTCACGGGGCATTTTCCCTTAAAGGTCTCCCTAGACCTAAACAGTACTCCTGCCTCGAACCCATCTTGCACACCACACAGCTGTGAGCATCGGATGAGCTGCTCTGATTTCCCTGCTTAAAAGCCTCAGTGCCCCGACCTGGGGCCCCAGCACTGCTCCCCTTCCTCTGGCTTCTCTGAGCTCTGAGACTCCCTTCTCCCAGTGCTCTCCTAATGGGAAGCATGAAGCCACCCCTCTCCTGCTTGGAAGTTGTGGCTGGCTCCTGATCCCCTGCAGGATAAATATGTACACTATTTATTTGGTGCACAAGGCCTTCATGATCTTTCTCCTGCCCCCTTTTCCCAGACTCATCTGCTAGCACACCTCACATGCATCCTTGGTTCCAGTCACACACTTCTCTGTAACATGTGGCATCTGACCATGCCTTTTCATTCTCTGTTCCCCCTGTCTAGAATGCTGTTCCTCTGAGTCCACAGGGTAAACTGAGGCTTCAAGACTCATCCTCCCAGAAATACTCTTCCTTCCTCTCTCCCCATCACCCCCATCACCAGACACCACACACACACACACACACACACACACACACACACACACACACACATACTCGCGCGCGTGTGCACTCATGCTCCATGGCTCCCCAGCCACACAACCATCACACCTTTTTCCAAGGTTCTGCTCCATCCTCTGTTCACACATCTGCCTCCCACACAGACTGTGAGGACAGAGCCCGTGCAGTGCTCAGGTTGGCACTCCTAGTTTGTAGCACGGTACCTGGCACCTAGTGGGCAGTTCACAATGTGAAAGGACCCTAGACCCTCCCCAGTCATCAATACCAAGCTCACCTGAGAGGAAAGATTTTTGCCACCCAATCCCCAAATTCTGAATCCTGTATTGTCTGTAAACTGTTACTTCTTTCTTCCTGCATTTTTTTTGGTATTTTCTAGAATTTTAACAATATTCTACTAAACTACAATATGCTTTAGAGAAGCCACACCATTTACCCCCTTTCTTCCCTCACCAGACTTTGGTTTTGGATATTGATGAGTAACTAATTTATCGATTGGTCCTTTAAGACAGCAACATCAATTGTTTTAAAATCTCTTAGTTTATAGAGAAAATTTAGCCTAAAGACTGACTCCAATTGTCCCCCACTCAGGAGCCCAGAGTTTCTGTAGGATGAATGCTGTGTATTTGGACTTTGTAGGGAAGCAACGGGCTAATAGGATAAAAGGTCCTGGCCCTGTGCCCTGGCCACCTTCCCCACTGTCTGTCCTCCTGCTTGGCCCCTCCCCAGCCTGGGCTCCATTTCCCTGCCGAGGGCCACAGGATTCAGAGGTAATCCCACATTTATACAAAAGTCCTCCCTGATTTTCTGAGGGTAACCCTTGTGGGGTCTGGTTCTCTGCTGTCCCAATCATTCTTCATCAACAGGACCTGCAGCTCTGATTTACTGTGCAAGGCGGTGGTTGGGGGTGGGGGGTGGGGGGTGGGCGGGGAATTCATATAGAGTACATTGCTTCTTTCAGAGTGACCTGGGAGAAACTTTTTTCAGGGTCACCATTCCAGAAATTCTAAAATGCAGATCTGGAAAAGGAGAAGGTTATATAGAAAAGCTGTCCCTTAATTTCCACCTGTCACTTCTTTTTATCACTAGCTTCCTGAAGAGTCCAGTGTCTGGAGGTCTTTGGCCAGGATGGTAGTGTACTGGACAGTGTCCCTAGGCTGCTGGCTAGAACAGCAGCAAAATGGCCTTGGGGTTGGAATGCGCCATTGGGAAAGCAGCTGGTGTCTCTATCCATCACTCTCCCTCCACCTCTATGACCCCGCCTCTTCTTCCCATGGCCGTCGTGCCAAAAACTGCCCTTCAAAGACCTTGGCAGAGGGACACTAATTTATTAGTTGAAGGAGTCTGGTTTCAATGTCAGACTGACATTGGTGAAGACTCCCACAGCCTCCCCTGCCCAGAACCTTCAGATCCTGGGCTTGAATGTTGGTGGGATGGGAATCCAAATCCATACACCTGCTCACAGTCAAGGGATGGCCAGGAGTCAAGGATAGAAGAGCAAGGTTGGGAGCTAATTACTGGAGAGGTGGGCACACATAGGCCTAGACCAGCCTGGGAAGGTTAATGTGACATAATTATGGTTAACCAAGGGTGGGCTTAACCTAGTCCAAGATCCTGGGAGCTTCTCCAAGGTGGTAAGCCAGGCAACTGAAAGCATCTTGGGGTTTCCGCAGCAGGTACTGAAACTCAAGCTATGGTGTCTAGGTTCCAGTGCAGGAAGTAATATGCTGGATTTTAGAGGGGTATGATGAATCCTCAGGCAGGGGATGGTCAAAAGAGAACATTACAGAGCAGATTGATAACAGGGAATCAGGATACTGCAGTCAAACCATGCTTACTAGCTGCAGCATTGCCTTGGTGGGCAACAGGCTGAGGGCCTCTCTTCTTCCTCCCACCTGGAGCCAGGCCTGACAGGCCCCAGACCTGGGCAGGACTGACTGCAGGTGGAGCCCTCTTCATGCCAGACAATCGGCAATCAGCATCTTAAGGATAAGGACCATATCCAGCTAACTCTTTACTCAGTAAGTGCCTGGCATATAATAGGTGTTCAATAAACACTCATTGAGTAAATGACCATTGTGTACGTTGTTGGGGAACAGGATGAGGACGCTAGGCACAGCCTCCTTTCACTAGAAGAGCAGAATCAGTCTTCAACCTGCAGGTACCACCACTATCAGAGATCTGTCTGGGCCCTTCGTGCTCCAACCTCTGGGTTTGTTTTAACAGATACCTATAGTGTTTGCCATGTGCCAGCAAATATCAACTGATTTAATCTTCAAACAACTCTATGAGGTAGATACTTAAAAAAAAAAAACCTCACCAGAGAATATGTTTATTGATTTTAGAGATAGAGGAAGGGGTAGGTGGGGGGAGGGAGAAACATCGATGTAAGAAACATCAATCAATTGCCTCCTATAAGCTCTCCCAACCGGGAATCGAACCTGCAACCTACATATGTGCCCTGACTGGAAATTGAACCAGCAATCTTTTTGGTGTATGGGATGACACTCCAACCAACGGAGCCACCCCGGTCAGGACTGAGGTAGATACTTTTAATTAGCCTATTTTATAAATGAGGAAACTGAAGCATAGATAGGTCAAGTAACTTGACCAAGGTTACATGGTAACGAGTAAGCAGTAGAGTCCGGATGTGAAGCCAGGCATCCTGGCTCTAGAGCCCATGTTGACCTAAAGGATCCAGACCATTGCTATCTGTAAACTATGCAGTGCTGATTTCTGTGACCCTCCAGAAGGTCACAAAGATACCTGAAGTCCAAGTTGTTGGTAGTAGCTACAAGATATGTAACAATTCCCACTGCCTGTGAATATCTCTCAAATACAAGTGAGACACGGGCTGGTAAAGCATTGCCTTGTAGAAACTCCCTGGGGCCTTTCGGACTCTGCCTCCTATGCTAGGGCCAGCCTCATGGGGGATGGGGGGACCTGTGACTGTGTAGTCACACTGGTACCTGTGCTCAGAAGGACCTTACATTTGGTTTTAATGTTCTTCTGCTGCCATCTTGAAATTCCTAATTATTTTTTAGCAAGGGCTGTGGGATTTTTATTTTGCACTGAGCTTTGAAAATTATGTAGCTGGTCCTACCTGTGTTTGTATGATGTCCATCAGATTCATCCCGATTACCTTCCTCTCACCCTCCCTCTCTTGCCCACAAAAACCACTCTTGCAATCTCAGTACATTTTTGTCATTCTTAGGTATTAGGAGAATATGCAGATCAACTCTAGTTCTTACGAATCTCTTACAGTATTTTAATGTTTCTTCTGAAGCCAATTAGGGGTTTCTTTTTCATGAGATCTGAGGACTCTGATACTCACTCCATCCCTCCCACCCTCTCTCCACTTGCTGGTCCAGGGCTGAGATAAAGGTGGGTTGTCAGCAAAAAGAAGCCTCAATGAAAAGACAGTATCGTGGTATTAAAAGATTCAATGAGCAATATTAACCATTTTAATTAAGAGTTTATGTGAGCAAAAATTGAGTAGAAGCGCTCCTCTGACAGGAGCCAGGGAAAGACACACAGAGAAAGTGCAGAAGCAAAGAAAGGAAATCATTTGATTGCTATAGCTTAAAGCCTAGTTGGCTCTTCGTGACTGGTTGTCCTTAGTGTTTTGATTTCATAACCTTGAGGCATTTACAGGCTTAGATTTTGGTTTACTTTCATTGGCCATCACAGATATTAGGGTCAGCTCAGTCTAAGGGCCTCCTTGTTTAATTAATTTAACAGTAGTCTAGGTTAAAAGAGATTTAAGAGACATGTCAACTAAATTAATGTGTGGATCTTGTTTAGATCCTGATCCAAACAAATCAATTGTAAAAAGATATGTTTTAGCCGATCAATGATCTCTCTCATCATTGACGTTTCTATTTCTCTCTCCCTCTCCCTTCCTCTCTGAAATCATATAAAAAATATTTTTTTAAAAAGACATGTTTTAGATCATCAGGAAATATTGAATATGAACTGGGTGTTAAATGATATTGAGGAATTAGGCTTCATTTTGTTGAGTGTGAAAAAAGTACAGTGATTATGTAAGAAAATGGCCTTCTTTCTTTTAGAGATGCACACTAAAGTTTTTAGAAGTTTTATGACATGGTATCTGGGATTTGCTTTAAAATGCTTTGGAAAAAAAAAGATAGGGTTGCAGAGGGAGAGAGATGAAATATACATGGCAAAGTACTGATGCTTGTTGAGGTTGGTGATGGCATTTCTTGTACTCCTTTCTTTGTGTATGTTTGGAAGTTTTTATAATAAATAGTTAAAGTGATAAAGAGGAAAAGTGAGAGAGAGAGAGGGAGAGAGCATCCAGACCACATGCTTCCAGAAGAGTAGAGCAGATGTTTACTGCTGTTCTTTTTCAATGGCTTAGAGGATTCTGGTCTCTGACAGAGCTGTTTTTCTTGTGTGTGTGGACAGCACTCAATTTTGCAATTTCTTTTGAATCATAGTCTTCTTGAGCCATTTCAGTGATAGTGGGAATGGCTCCACTCAACTTACTCTCCTGCCTGTTCCCTCTGTGCTCAATAGCTTATGAAGATACCAGGGTAATGGGAGCTGCAGAGGATCAAACTCATGACCTTGACTTATTAACCTCCTTCCCTAATTTCATCGTATCCAAATCCTGTTCCTTCTCTGGAACTAATTCAAGTGTTACCTCCTATGTGAAGCCTTCTGTAACCGCCTGGTCTATCCTGATCTCTTCTTCCTGATATGTAACTATTTGGACGTGAGTTGTTCTTGAAGGGTTTTGTGCAACCCATTCTTATCTTCCCATCAGATTGCAGTTTCCTGTGTGTTCTACTCTGACAGAGTTCAGTGTAGTCTGAACAGGCCTATTTCATGCTGAGCACATTGTAGGCCATTCATTCATATGTTCATTCATTTATTCCTCCAATACTGAGCACTTACTCTACACTAGGCATGGAGCTAGATGCTGGGGATTCAGCAGTTGAATGAGATAGACCCAGTCTCAGCCCTGGAGCTCTCTCTTTATTGAGCTGGAGAGATGACACTAAACAAATAACTTCATAACAAAGCAGTTCATAACAATGGTGTGAGTGCTGTTAAAGCCCCATGCATGGTGCTCTGAGGTCTAAAGAGTCAGGAAAGATGCCTCTAAGGAAGTGACTTTAGGAAGAGACTTGAAGGAAATGTAATAATTAGCCTGGCAAGGAGGTGGGAGGAGCGTTCCAGGCAGAGCAAACAGCAAGGGAAAGGCCCCTGGGGGAAGGAGCTTGGCATCCAAAAGAAACCCAGTTCTACTGACCTGCGAGATTAAAAAGAAGAATACTTCAACTAAACACATTTTAAGCTGAGTTCTCCTCATTATCAGAAATAGATTGTTGCAGTATAGCCTCCAATTTGTCCCTGTCTCCCTACATACAAACTGCTTTGCAATATGATTTTGTCCCTCTTCCCAACAAGCAGCAGAATCTGTTTCTCTGTCTGTTGCATTTGGACTTGGCTGTACGACTTTCTTTAGTGAATGGACAGTAGCAAATGTGACACAAGCAGAGGCTTTCGCTGGTGAGAACCCTTTGTCACCATGTGAACAACTGCTGGTCCTGCCTTCTTGAGGATGAGAAGAACTACCTGGGAAGAGGCTCTGGCCATACCCATTGCTCTAGCATTCTACTTGAGGCCTCAGATATACGAGTGAGGCCACCCCAGATCATCTAGCCCCAACCAAACCAGAGAAACCACTCAAACAACCTACAAAATCATAAACTATAATCAAAGTTTGTTATGTTAAGTCACCAGGTTTTGAGGTAGTTTGTTATAAAAGCTAACTGACATCCTTGTGTCTTACACACTCTTATCAACTTTCTCCTGTGTTTACAGCATTTGTTAGGCACTAGGGTTACTATAATAAGTAAGAACTCAAAGGTTATAATCTAGTTATGGAGATGTTTTACCTGTATAAAGATAAGTAACCCTAAAGTTCAAAATACTAATGCTTGGTGAGTTCTACCAATAGTTCTACAGGAATCAGGAGGAAGAAGTGATCCCCATGGCAGAGAAAATTTCCGTAGGAGCTGTAACTTCAACTTGGTCTTGAAAGGCACCGATTTAGTCTTAGGTGACTGGAGAGGAACAGGGGTAAGATCTCTACAACAGCAGAAAAATGCAAACAACACCTTCAGCAAACTGGTGAGTAGTCTGGTTTGGCCAGAGCATAGAGCCTGTAAAGGGGATCAATGAGCGATAAGGTAGAAATGGGGGTGGGGGAAGCCAGGCTGTTGAGAGTTGGAGACCTGGGGTCAGAGTTGATAAATTTAGCAAACAGAAATACAGCATACTCAGCAATATTTGGGACATGCTTATACTAAAAAAATTATTTGTTGTTTATCTGAAGTTCAAATTTAACTGGAAGTTTTTTGTTTTGTTTTTATCTGGCAACTGTAGCTGAGGTGGCAAATTCAAATGCCTATAAAAGGCTAAGAGATAAAATAGCTGAGTAATATGGGCAGGAAGTAAGGCAATAGAGCAAGATGGGGACCATGGCAAAATAAGAAAATGCTTGCTCCACTTGGGGGAGCAATTCAACTTTGCTCCCACCAATTGCTGCCACATGACAATGCAGATCTAATGTTTCTAATTCTTCTGTTTTGTTTTGTTTTTCAAGATAAGTTAGAATTCTTGATTTTTATGTGAAATCTCCTAATTATTTCATATAAATGAATATTTCAATACTTTAAAAACCCATGTGGGACAAACAAAGCATGTCTTCCAGCTATATCCAGCCTTGAGAACCTCTGGTTTTCAACTTCCATTTTAAGTCCTAAATTCCTGGATAAGTTTATTTTTTAATTGCAGTAATGTATGCCTGTAAATAATTCAAACATCAAAAAATTAAGGTGAACATAAAAGTTTTCCTCCCCATTCTTCCTCCGCATCCTATTCCCCTCCACAGAGAGGTGCCGTCAATAATCTGGGCATGTGTGCTAAGGATTTTGAACTTCATTTTGTAATCTGGCTTGAGTAAAGCCAGAATCTGCAAATTCTAGGTATAGATCCTAGTAGACCTTTTGCATATATGTACAAGGATATATGTGTATAAGGCAATACATTCAATGATGTTTATTGCTGTGAAAAATCAAAAATATCTTAATCGCCAATTTAGAGAACTACATAAATAAACTGTGGTATATTCATTTAACAAAATACTACATAGCAGTTAAATTAGGTATTTATGTATCAAATGGATAGATTCTCAAAAACCAGGTGAGTGTAGAAAATACATAAAAGTATTTCTCTAGATCTATCTATCTATCTATCTAGTCAAGTATAAAAACAAGGACCAGATGAACATTCGCCTAACTCATTGTATTAGTTTCCTATTAGCACAAACTTAGTAACTTGAAAGAACACAACTGTTCTTGGGATCAGCTGGGCTATGTTTCTTCTGGAGATTCTAGGAGAGAATCTTTGCCTTTTCCATCTTCTAGATCTAGAGGCTGCCCACATTCCTTGGCTCTTGGCTACATCACACCAACCTCTGTTCCCATTATCACATCTTCTCTGACTCTGACCCTCCCTCTAACAAAGACACTTGTAATTACATTGGACTCAGCTGGATAATCCAGAATTACCTTTCCATTTCAAAACCCTTAATCATGGTTGCAAATTCCCCTTTGCCATGTAAGGTAACATATCCACAGATTCCAGGGATTAGGATTTGGACATCTTTGGGGGAGCCATTACTCAGTCATGATAGTGTTTATGTGAGGAGAGAAGGAGGAAAATGGGATTGGGGAGATGAGATAAGAGAGTTTCAGCTTTATCTCTGAGGTTTTATTTCTTTGCTTTAAAAAAGTTATCTGAAACAAATACATCAAATTGTAGTTTTCTGATTATAAATGGTATTAGTCATATTATTTCATGTATATTATTTCCTTTATCCACTTTTTAAAAAAATTACAAACAGAGAGAAATGGGGTTAGGAAGGAAATATATTTTCTCCTACTTTAATTTTATGGAAGGTGTGTTGTGCTACTATCAGAATCTAGAATGGAAGAATTGGACTTTCCTTTTGAGAAAGAAAGATTAGCATTTTAGTCCAGAAGGGACTATAGGAAACAGACTATAGCTAGGCCAGTGGTTGTCAGTTGGCCCTGGGAAGACCCAGATTGGGGCAGTACTGCAAGGGGCTGCTGGGGCCAAGAGTGGGCCCTTTAAAGACCCACGGCCTTCTCTTATCCACCCTTACCACTCCCACCTTCCTTTCCACCAAAGCGCACTGCCTCTGTCTGCATGTTATGTTGTGGTTCCACTTAAGATGTCATCACTCAAAAAGATATTCTGTCATTTAAGTAAATACATAGACACATGTATGCACGCACAATCACACACATGGACAGTTTGAAAACCACTAATCCATTCCAAGCTTCATCATTGTGTGATTGAGAAGTCTGAATCCGGGAAAGACAAGTGACTTAAGATCCATAAAAGGTGTTACTATCTCTTAATAAATCTCTTTTATTTGTGAGTCAGAGCCCAGCTCGTTGCAAACCCACAGAGGAAAGCCTCGAGATTTTCCAGTAACTGGAATTGTTTTATCTGAAACGCTTCCCGGAGTCATGGATTCCGAGGACAGGGGTGTGGAGACAAGGAAGGAGGGGGTGTTTCTTGTTCATCCTCCTGCCTCCAGATGAATAAAGAAACTGCTATAAAGAGGGTTATTAAGAAGGGGAGAATAAGTAATACATCTTTAAATATGAAAAGTAGTTTTTAAAAATCTGGATTCCCCGGAGCTCCAGTGCGCACAGAGATGTGTTCCCCGTTGCCTCCTTTTATTCTCTCTCGCCTTTGTGAAAGTATGTGTGTTTTCCTTATTCTGCCTTCCTAAGTCTGCTTTTTGTCTGTCTGTCTTTTGTTTGACTTTCATATTTGTTATATTTTATTTGAAGTGAAAGGACAGGGCTGGGAGTCCTCCCTTCCAGGCATGGGGTGTGTGTATGGCAGAGGCTGTATCTCAGAGGACATTTTCTTTGCCAGTTGTGGAATGAACGCTGTATAGAGGTTCAGAGGATCCCCAACACAGACAAGGGCAGAAAGAGGAACCAGTCAACCCAAGAACACCCGCTTGGCAACATGTGTGCTGAGCAGCATGGAGCACGCTGTAAAGAACTAGCATCCACTTCTGCACACTGTCAATCTTAAGCTTTTGAAAAGATTTTCATTGATATTGTCCAAATGACTTGATTTCTAAGTGAAGAGTTGCATTAGCATGTTGCCTTCAAACCAGTTTGTATAGATTAGGTTTGGGTGTAGCTGAGAGAACTGATGACTAACATTTCTTGGACACATATCTGCTAGGTAGTCATCACTGTCCTGGGCAATTGTAGGCTGTAGTGGAACCTGCTGGTGGCCTAGTCAACATCCATTTCTTCCTTTCTTCCTTGCTGTCAGAATCCCAATTTTGTTCATCTATTCTTTCCTTTTGAGGCTCAGAGAAAGGTGACCCTATTCCATTCCAAAGATGAGTATTAGTCTACACAATTGTGATATTTCCATTTCCCTTAACAATGAGTGGATTGGGAAAGGTCATGTGATACAATTCTGGCCGATAAAGCATAAAGGGAAATCATTTTAGGGGGAGGCTGAAGGTTCTGTGGGAGAGACACAGAGAGAGGGCTTTTCTCTCTGGGTATTGTGTCCAGATGGGATTCCTGAAATTGCTGTACTCAACTAAGGATGAATGTCAGCACATAGAGGAGGGCAGAGCCAAGAATCCTGATATTCCTCCCTGGAACCTGGGATAACTCTGGACTTAGTATGTGATATGACTTCCTAGTATATGATATGATCATTTTCTTATTGCTTACCCATATTAAATTGGGGGTCCTGTTACTTGCATCAAAAATCATCCTGAGATCCATAGGTTAGTTCACTTAGTCTTCACCACTGTTCCCATAGTACCTGTTTCCTTTTTACAGATTAAGGAGTGCATTTAAGTTAATACAGCTAGGAAGCAGCTTAGTCCAAATCCAATGCAGTTCTGACTTCATGGAGATGGGACTGGCATTGCCCTGAAGGCGAGGGCAGGATATCATTCATCAATGTCTATTACAGTGCTTGTCAGGTAGTGGCCATTTTGAATGAAAATTAGCTCAAGTCTGAGGTTTATTTTATTAACCTATGCTACTACTTTGGAAATAACAGATAACTTCTATTTCCCACACTATGGTACACTAGGTATTCTTAAAAATCCTGCCACTGCCAAATACCTAAAATATCTAAAAATAATCAAAACAATTAAATAACTTTAAAAATATATTGCTGAGCTGGCATGTAGACACACACACACACACACACACACACACACACACACACACACACAGAAAGAAACTAAAAGGCAAAAAAAAATTTTAAGCAATAGCAAATATAGAAAGTTGAGTGTTAATGGCAGAGGCACTCTGAGGGAAAATCTGTCAATTTCTAGAGACCACAGCGCCCACGCCAGTTAAAGGATCGGATCCAAGATCCCAGCATGAAGCTGGACTTCTGAAGGCCTGAACTATGGTGGCAGTGGGGTACCCTACAAAAGGACTAATAAGGAACTACTTGTCTTGGAAAAAAGTTGCCTTGAGATATGTGTCACCATAAGCCAGCCCTCAATTCAGGTTTTGGGTCCAAATTCACTCTATCTGCATATTCTGGAAAACCTCAAATTGATAATTTCATTTAAATCGATCCTGGGTAGATATGATTCTGAATGCCTAGAAGAAGCAAATGTAAATTTTCTCGGAGGAATACACCACCCTCAGCTGGGCCTCAAAGAATTCCAGCAGGTAAAGAGCCAATAAATATAAACTCAAAAGGAAACAAATGCCATAAGTGAGAGTCAACAGAAACAACAAACAGAAGAAGCAGACTTCAGATATCTATCTATAATAATAAAAGGGTAATATGCTAATTAGACCAGACATCGTTCCGGACAACCTTCCTGATGAAGCCGGGGCTGCGAGGGAAGCCCGGGTCCTGGGTGCCTGTGGGAGGCTGGAGGGAAGCCCGGGTCCCCAGTGCCAGAAGGAAGCCGGTGTCAGCAGCCAGGGGAAGGAAGGCCTACTCTTGCACGAATTTTGTGCATCAGGATTCCTTTAGTTGGAATATAAATATCAAACCAGAATATAAATTAGTTTATAAATATAAACATTCCAACTCAGTGGAATGAGAAAAGGAAAGAAGTCTTGGGGGTGGGGGGCAGAAAAAGGTGAGAGAATGAAGAGCAATAGTAAATTAAATTAAAAATAGTGTTGACACCCACCGTGCGGCCCGAAGTAACTCCCACAGAAATCTCCATCGTCTTTGTACATCGTGTACAATGCAGTCATTTCATACTTTAAACTGCTCAGAAAAAGTAATTGTGGTTTCTAGTCTTGCAAAGCTGTATGTAGTTAGATGATGTGACAACTTCTAATATTTATCTAATAAATATGTATTCAGATGAAACCTGTAAAAAAAAAAATAGTGTTGAACTTGTGTGGGTTTTTAAAAAAATACAGTTAACATATATAGTTACTCAAATAATACAATGATAAATGCATGTCGTAAAGATTCTAGCAATGAAGACTGTAAGGAAATATGAAATAAGAAAAAAAATTACTAGATGTTTCCAGTAGAAAACTGTGCATTACTCAGAGCACCCTCTTTAGGATCATTTCATTCCAGCCTTTCATTGCCTTGGAGCTATCTTACAGCTCTGTAAACAGTAGGTAACTGATGGCAATGCAAAATAATTCTCACCTATAAACATGCAAAGGAATTCTGTCCAGTAGAGGGACAATGTCTCCCTCCACCCTAGAAAAAGCAGCTTTGCATCCATTTGCAAATTTCTGGTCTATAAATGTGTTATTCTTGGGATTCCTTGGAACCAGTTGCAGCATCTGCCTAGTCCTCTCATTAAGAATGAGTTTAAACAATCTTTAACATGTGTTCAGTTTACGTCTATAGGAGAGTCATGATTTTTACCTTTTCTTTTAAGTTATCTTTATAATAAGAAGTATAACAAAATATAGAATAAAAAGTGGAGTCTCCTCTTCCTCCACCCTTGAAAAACACTTATGATCTGGTGGTAATCCTGGAGAGCATTGGAGAGAGGTTGTGATCATTGAGCGGTGGGTCAGATGCGCTGCCCCGCTTCTGGGCAGAGTCCAGAGGCTGTCCCAGAGGCTGCTCCCAAGGTCAAGAGCTGGCCCAGTTTCCTTTGGTGCAAGACTACCTGAGTTCAAATCAATCATGGCCCCACCGTTCAAATCTGAGAGATTTGGGACAAGTTTCTTAAACCTCAGTGCCTCAGTGTCCTCATATGAAAATAAGGATAGCAATAGAACCCACCTGGTGGGGTTCTTGATTAAATGAGTTATATTTGTAAATCACTAGGAATAGTGCCTCAACCATGGATGAAAGCAAGTCTTAGCTAACACTGTTTATTACTGTCTGCATGACTGAATGGTCTATTTTCAGGCAAATTTCAATCTAAAACAGTATCACTGCTCTGCAAAAAGTGCTACTTTCTTCATCTTTCTCTTTGCTATTCCTTTTCACCCACCCACTGTTTCTGGTGGACTCCTGGGAGCAAAACTGTATGCGGGGGAAGCACAGAGAAAAAATAGGAGGTGAATGCCAGGAACCAGCGGGGTTGGCATATCTATAGCATCTGGTCTGAGGTGGGAGAGGAGGGAAATGCTGAAAATTTTGTTTCTCTCAAAATATCCTATCAACCTCAGCATGTGGTTAAGTGAGTTATTCTCCTTAGTCAATTCATCTAACTGGAGGGAAAATATTTTCTCTAGAAGACCCTAAGCCTACAGCCTCTGGTGCCATTGCTGGTGTTGGACATCCTGGTCTGCCATTTTTTCCAGCTGTGGAACTTACACAGTTTACTGAGATTTTTTTACCTGCTAGGCCCAGTTTTCAAGAGGGTTAAGTGAGACAATTAGCACCTAATAATCCAATAGTGCACAAAGTATGGGCTTTGAGCATGACTAGTTCGGTGGTCCTTGACGAGGGTTTCACATTGTGATCACCTGGAGAGTTTATTAAAATATAAGGGCCCTCCTGGCCAGCGTGGTTCAGTGGTTGAGCGTTGACCTATGAACTAAGAGGTCACAGTTTGATTACCGGTCAGGGCACATGCCCGGGTTTCGGGCTCCATTGCAGTTGGGGCATGCAGGAGGCAGCCAGTCAATGCTTCTCTCTCATCATTGATGTTTCTATCCCTCTCTCCCTCCCTCTCCCTTCCTCTATGAAATCAATAAAAATATATTTTAAAAAAATAATACAAGGTCCCAGGCACTGAATGGGGAACCCTGGGGGCTGAGCAGAGTTGTTTTCCCAAGAGGGGGAGGGGTTACAAACAAGCCACAATTGTCCCCTGCCTTGGCAGGTACTGTGTACCAGAATACTAAGTTGTTATCCATGTGGTGCCAAAAATACCAAGAGGCAAAGAGATGTAGTGAGAAAGGCACTGGCTTTGAAGTCATTCATACAGGTCTGTGATGAAACTCGGGCCCAGTCGATTGCCAGCTACATGACTTTAGGAAAGGCATTTCATCTCTCTGAGCCTCAGTTTCTGCATCTGTGTAGTAGAGATCCTTATAGTTCTCTTCAAGCTTATAGTGATATTAATTTGAGCAAGGCAGCACCTGGTGGTCAGCCAATGTTAGCATCACTTGTCTTTTCAGAATAGAGCCTTCACTTCATTCTGGGAAGTTGGGAAATATAGCTTCTGGGAGCTTCCCTGGTGACAACTGAGCTGTCCAGCCATGCAGTTGGCCTTTAGGCATTGAATGGAACTGAATTTCCTTCAGAAGGAAACAGCTGCTATGTCATTGGTGATAGGTCACTGAGGATTGTGCCAGCTCAGAGGTGACAGTAGCAGGGAAGCCGGGCAGTGGAGAGAGCTCCTTTGGCCTTTTCCTTATTCAAAAAATAAACTGTCCATTTTTAAAAATTAGCCTTAGGGATATTGTCTCCCTGTCAGTTGAACAAAAACACCCCAACTGGGCTGAAGCCTATTGAAGAGGGAGGTGAACTGTGTGGTTATGGTTGTTGTTGGTGGTGTTCCCTTCCATCCAGGGCAAGAGTCCCTTTGATACCTCCCTGCATTCACTTCTTGAGTTAGTGTTGGAATAGAATGACCTAATTCTCAACATTAAATGCACATACTGATTCATGCACATCATGGCACAAAAGCAATCACACAGCAAAACCAGAAGAGGTTCTGAGGCCTAGTCAACAGAGATGACAGACACAGCAATTTTTCCCTTCCTGCTTCCCATATCCCACCCAGATCCCCAAGCAGTAGTTCCCCATCTACCCAAGTGAGAAGGAAGCCATCAAAGGGGAAATTTCCCCAGATGTTCTTAGGGTCAGCTAGCTCAAGATATGGCCAGTTTTGAGATTGGGGTATGTAGTGAAACAGCTGCAATTGATAAAAGCTACAGGAACAAGGAAGTAAGACTACCCCCCCACTGGATTTATGGGTTAAAACCAGCAGAGACCAGCACCATCCAACATGGCAACTCATTTCAAACCCCTAGCCTCATTACACACTCATTGTAATACATTAGCATGCTAAACTACACACCCTGAGCCACCATGAACAGAAACAGAAAGCCCATATAAGGATTCAAAATGGTCAATGGAGCTCCTTTGAGAAATCCTCTCCCCTTTCCCAGGAAAATCCTGAATATTCCTCTCCCTTATTGAATACCCTACCCCTTGATTAAGGGAACCTCAATAAAGGAAGCAAATTCTGCTAAGGGGGGAGGGTCAGGGCTGCTCTGTCTGTGGAGGGACCACTCTCTGTCCCATTGCTTCACTAAGAAATTCACTTTAGCTTTAAAGCCTAGGCTGGCCCCAAATGGAATTCTTTCCTGCTCAAAGCCAAGAACCCACAGGGGGTCGTGGACCTGTCTGAAACACCTGCATCAGTTTTACAATGTCTTTTCTAGCCATAAGACATTCTAGCAGGGGATATTGGGAATAAGGGGAGAGGGGAAAAAAGGAGTTCAAAGGTCAGTTCCCACTTTCTTTGCAGTTGTCTCTTTGTTGTTCACTTTATGACTCTTCTTGCTTTGGGGCTGTTATTGGTATTTTGACTTTATTCTGATCATTGCTGCTTTTTGCCCTTTTTCCAAGAGCACATGCTCCCAATTGCTCTCTCAGGTGTGCAGCAGAAACATCCAGGAACCTCTGCTGGTGAGTTCCTCACCTGTCTTATTCCTCTTAACATCTCAGCACTTAGCACAGTACCTGGCTCCAAGGTGGCCCTCTGCTGAACCAGTGGCTCCTATTGCATGGGAAGTGAGACTCAGCTTAGAGAAGGGTAGTTCTGTCATGGCTCCTCTAAAAGCTGGCTCTGTCCATCTCAGGCTTTCCTGGGCAGAGGGCAAAGGAAGGGTAGAAGGAGGAGAGAAAGCAACAGCTTTCCAGCTCCTCCCCAGGCAATGGGAAACACTTGGGATTTGGAACCCGAAACCTGAATTCAAGAGACAGACCTTTCACTTGCTAACTGCATGAACCTTGGGCTATTTACTTAAGTCCTCTGAACCTCAGTGTGTTTATTTATTTGTTTCCTGGAAAATATAATAAGATTTTTCTTTCCTACCTCACAATCAAAGAAGTTGTGACAATGAAAGAAATAACATTTATGAAAATGCTCTATAAAGAAGTATATGAATGACAGCTATTATTTTTTGGAAAGTGGTTTGTCCAATGGGTTCAAATGTACTGGGTGCCTACTATGTGCTAGGGGTTTCAGTAATTACATAACTGAAGGCAGCCCAAAGAAGGGAGCCATTCATAGACTGCACTCAGCCTGGGGGTGTCTTGGGTGTTTGTTGCTGCAGCCTGTAGTCCTTTCATCCTGTGGAGTCTGAGGCTGTAAATAACACCCAAGACATTCTCATTTGGTTTCAGGACACCCCCAGGCTGAGTCTGTGAATGGCCCCCTTCTTTGGGCTGCCCCCATTTGCACGGCTGCTGGCCACCATCTCTGGGAATACTGAGAAATAACCAAATACAATGTTGGCTGAAACCGCATACAGATCATGGACACTGTGTGAATCCAAGTATCATGTCCAATCTAAGAGTAGATATAGTAGGAGGGAAAATTATACCCAATTTTTGCTATTTGTCTCCTCTCCCACCTCAAATCAGATATTGTAGATATGCCAACTCCTCTGCTGGTAGCCAGCCCCACTGATTTCTGACGTTCACCTCCTACTTTGCTCTCTATCGCCCCCTCACACAGTTTTGTTCCCAGGAGTCCCCCATAAACAGTGGGTAGGTGAAAAGGAATAGCAAAGGGAAAGACGAAAAAAAATAGCACTTTATTGGGAAGCAGTGATACTGTTTTAGATGAAAATTTGCCTGCAAATAGACCCCCTCAGTCATGTGAGCAATAATAAATTATATGTAAATACCAACACACATGCATTTTGTACAAATTTCCATGTGGCCCTCCTCCCAGGTATTTGGAGATGGTGTGAGAACATCCTAAGTCTAGCCCAATGGTTAAGAACTAGGTGTTGAAGTCCATCGGACCTAGGGCACTAGCTCTTCTGATTACTAGCTACATGGCCTTAGGCAAGCTACATGACCTCTCTGTGTCTCAGTTTCCTCCTCTATAAAATGGAAATTTTAGTGTGAGGACTGAGTAAAGCACTGTATATTCTACTTCATGGTGGCTTAGAAGGAAACAGTGACTCTAATGGGATCCATTCCTCTTCTCTGCTTTTTTCTCTCCTTGTCAATGACTTATCCTGTCCCCTCCCACACAGCAGCACCTGATTCAAAGCTGACTCTTCCTCCTTCAAGGCATCTAAGCTCTAAGGACACACCTTCCCTCCTTGTATGGGAGTTATGTTCTTGGCTTTGAGACAGATTTCTTAAATTGTCTTCCTCAGTTGCAAGTGACTCAGCCGTTGCTTAGAGATTTAATTAACCAGCAATAGAAGGCTTGAGAGAGATAAACCCCTGGGGACTTTCTCTCGCTCTTGGTTGGCTGTGAGCAGGGTGAGAATGGAACAATAAGGAAGCTTCCAGAACTTGCACTGTCCAATATGGTAGTCACAGTGGCTATTGAGCAAGTGAAATGTGACTGTCCAAACTAAGATATGCCAAAAGTGTAAAATACACACCAGATTTTGAAGATTTCTATAATGAAGAATGTAAATGTCTTATTATATTTATTACAAGTTGAAAAAATATATTTATATATTGGTTTTACTTTTGTTCATATGGCTACTAGACAATTTCAAATTACCTGTGTGGCTGTTGCATGATGCTGTTCTAATCTTCACGATTTAATAATGACTTAATGTGCCAAGAGTTTTAAAAAGTGATTTTAAATAGATCTCCTTTTACCTTTATGAAGTGGTATTGCTAAAACTGTTTTCCAGATAAGACCATGGCACATTCTGTGTTTAAACAATCAGTAGACTTTCTTGACTGGAGCAGATGCAAGTTGGGGAATAATCAGATGGAAGAACACTGACTTGGGAATCAAGAAACCTAGCTTCTCGCCCTGGCCAGTTTGGCTTAGCGGTTGGAACGTCAGCCCTGGGACTGAAGGGTCCTGGGCTCCATTCCGGTCAAAGGCACATACCCTGGTTGCAGGCTTGATCCCTGGCCCTGGTTGGGGCACATGTGTGAAGCAACCAATCGATGTGCCTCTCTCACATAGATGTTTCTCTCCCGCTCCAGCCCACTCTCTCTAAATATCAATGGAAAAAGTGTCCTCGGGTGAGAATTAACAGCAACAAAAAAAAGAAACCTGGCATCTCTTCAGCAAATTACTGTCCCTCTCTGGATCTCAGATGTTTACTTAAAAAAATAAAGAGATTGGCTGGATTAGAATTTAAGCATGGGAAGCTAATAACCTGTGGGTTGAATATAATCAGAGATTTGTTTGTGAGTTTTGGCCAACACAGTGTTTTATAGTTTAGTTTATTTACATACTTTCAGGTAAGGGTTAGGTATTGACTGAGCTCCTATCACTACCCTTGGACTTTCATTCGACCACTTCACACATTCTTTACCTGCCTCAAAACGCTTGGCTGCAAATATTAAACTCCAGGTAGAATGACTCAGTGGGAGGAATGCTGGCCCTTCTTAGAACCAGGGGGTCTTAAGTGGTAGCCTAATTTTTGTCTTGCCTTCTAGCCCTCCCTCTTTTTTTAAAAAAAACTGATGTTACCATATTAAACTTCCAACAAAAACAGCACCATATCCTCCTGAAGAATCATAAATATTAAACTAAAAGGAAACAAAAATAATCTACTCAGGGCCAACCTTTCATTTTACAGACAAGAAAACCAAAAGAAAGCAGGGCATACAGTGCTTTTATACTTGCATGTGTCAGTGATTTTAAGATATAAGATAAAAAATAATTTTAAAAGATTCTAATCTTATACTACTTATTTGTAATTCCTTTACATAAAACCCAGGTAAATTTTTCTTCTTTTTTTTTTTTTAACTAAAATTCAGTGGGATGAATGGCTAGAAAAATAGTATAGAACTGCTTCCCTTTCCTTGTGATTATGCTATATAAAACCTGAACAAAAAATAGGTAAATGTAACCCACACAATGAAAGTAAATAGCTAAAGGGTTTTAAAGCAGTGAAAGCAGTCTTTTTTTGCAGGGATAATAGCAATTTGGATGTGAGCTACTGCTTTTGCATATTAAACACAAGTCTTTGTCTCTTTCACCTCAGTAGTGTGAGAAAGCAAAATCTGATTTGATGGGGGGGAGGGGGGGTAGAGGGGAGGAGGAAAAGACCATAAATAAAAGGGTGTGTTGTTTCCTGAGGGACATTCTCCCTAATGGCATTCTGCCCAGAAGCCCTTTTTTCTTGGCTAAACCATGTGATCAGGATAAGTTGAGTAACCAGACTGAGACCCCAGAGGGTCTGGAAAGACCACAACATTGATCAGTGCCTTCATGGTCCAGACTTAAGCCAGACGTGGCCCTGAGGCCAGACTGGTCAGTGTTGCTATTGAATAAATGCAGTCATGGAAACCACATGTGATCTCTGTCTGGAGAAATTCAAGATCAGCTATGGCATAGAACCTCCCAAAGTTAGCTATTCATAGAATTGTCTGAAGATAGGATCACCCCCCAACTCTTCCCAGGCATCTCTTCTGGGAGAAAAGTCTAACACTGGATACATGGCCTGATTCAGGCAAGGATATCTCCTTGTATTTTTCCCAGACACGTTGCACATGAAGCCAATGTCCAAAAAGGGGAAAAGACAGATCTGTTTCTCCTCCACAGAAATATAAAAAGGTAAATGCTGGAAGCTGCCTGAGAGATTCGAGAGGTGGAAGCATAAAATAGCCTTTGCAAATGATGAAAACCAATTCAACCAAATGAAGTTCAGGAGATGAACATTAATAGTAAAACGGCTGCAGGGGTGGGGAATGTCCGGCCCAGGGGCAGTATAAGGCCCGCAAAATCACTTGGTCTGGCCCTGCCAAGGCATTAGGGGTGAGTTGATTAAACGTTTGACCAAACATAACAGGCTAATTTTTAAGTTGATAATTTTGTATAGCCCGGTAATGATGTTATAAATATCCAAATGGCCCTTGGCAGAAAGGTAGGGAGACACAGGTTTTCTTAACATGCATGTTCATTTTCTTCTCTGCATATATACTTTCTCTAGCAGCAGGCCATTAGTTCTCCCTTTGTTTATCCAACAATCTACCCATTTTGATTCAAGGTGCATCAGGAATCCCACTTCTCCCATGAAGATTTTTCTAACCCTCTAATCCTGCCTTTACTATCTGTATCCTTCATTTGCCACTTATATAGGGCTTTGAGCTGCTTTTTAAGATATTTAAATACTAGGAACCCAGTGCACGAATTTGTACACCTTGAAAGGAACTGTGGGCTGCAAGGCTGCAGTGGGCACAGGGGCGGGTCTCAGCCCATCCTCTGTGCCCCGCCCGGCCCCTCCCACCACGGACCCTGGTCCTGTCTTCCAGCAGCCCCGCTCTCGCCGCTGCAGCTCCCATGTGCTGATGGCGCTGGCCATGCTCGCACCTGCTGATGGTGTGGAGCAATTAGGGCTGGCGCCAGCAGCGGGTTTGAGCGCCCCTCAGGAGCAGGGGGGGGTGGAGAAGCCCTCAGGGGCGATCAGGGCTGGCAGCAGCTGCTTGCACTCGCTGATGGCGTTGAGCGATTGAGGCCAGCACTGGGTGCCAGCAGCGGGACCGTGGCGCATGGGAGCAAAGAATTTTCAGTAATCACCAGAGGCTTGTCCTGATAACAGCAACTAACCGGCAACCCGCGTTGGTCTGGTGCTCACCTGCCCCACCATCCCACCACAGCGAATGCCTGCCATGTTCCGCGCTCTGCTGCCTGCTCCTGATGCCCGCCATGTTCTGCGCGTGCCCCCTGGTGGTCAGCGCACATCATAGTGACCAGTTGTTTGGTTGTTCTGCCATCCAGTCTATTTGCATATTAGGGTTTTATATATATAGATGTGCAGCTCACTTTCCTGACGAGGCTGTAGGCTGTAAACCCTTCACAGGCAGAGCTCTGTGAGTGACAGTGTCTAGCTGAGCTGAGCACAGCTTTTGAGAGGAGCCAGGGGAGCAGCTCTATCAGCCATGGCCTAGGGCAGTGATGGCGAACCTATGACACGCGTGTCAGGGGTGACATGCAAACTCATTTTTTTGGTTGATTTTTCTTTGTTAAATGGCATTTAAATATGTAAAATAAATATCAAAAATATAAATCTTTGTTTTACTATGGTTGCAAATATCAAAAAATTTCTATATGTGACACAGCACCAGAGTTAAGTTAGGGTTTTTCAAAATGCTGACACGCCGAGCTCAAAAGGTTCGCCATCACTGGCCTAGGGCCTCCCTGGGCACTGCATTTCCCTGACTCCATGCCTGCTTCCCTTCCTGGCCAAACAGGAACCATATTCCTCTGGTCCGTTTCTTTCCTCACTGAGAACCAAAGCAATGTTTATTTTCTTATTCAAAAGATAAGATATCAGGGGAACAGAAAGCATTATGAGCTGTCCAGGGAAGTTTATGAGAGTAATTGTCGCCATTATCCAGATTATTAAGATTTTCTTGGAAAACCAAACTCTTTCCCGTTGAACAGAGCTGGATGATTTTAGAAAAACAAACAAACAAAAGGAAGCAAAGAAATACCTTCTACAGTCTCCTTCGGGATGTGGTTACCAGGCATCTGAGGAGGTTTTTTTTTGTTTGTTTGTTTTTTTAAGATTTGTATACATCGCATTTACACAAGTCACAAGTTAAATGCAGGTAGGTCCAATAAAACAGGCATTAACAATAAAAATATAGTCCAAACTGAACTGTACACTTAAAATGGTTAAGATGATAAATTTTATGTTACGTGTATGTCACCATAATTGAAAATGTAAAAAAGTGCAGTCAGTGTATGATATCAACCATTCAAATAAGTGTAGCAAGTTCAAAATGGAAGCTGTGAGAGATCACAAACTTATGGGGGAAAATGGACTAAGCCATGTTAGTCTAATTGAAGGGCAAGAGCAGTCAATAACTATGCTATACCACGAGTTAGGTAAGGAAGAAAATGACCATTAGAGTTCACCAAGGAATAAAAGTATTTGTTAAAAAATCAAAATCAATTGCATGCATAACTAGGTGCTATATATTCATTAGATGTCTGTTTTTATTTATATAATTGCCAAAAGAATGAATGTGAGATGGAGCCAAGAACTATCATAATAATATACCATTGAATATGTGACTTCATACATTTCTCCTCAAGTTAAAAGTCAGATCGTGCCAAGAACATAAAATCCCAGCCTGACAAATGAGGTGAGGAACAAAGGGAGGAAGCAGTAACTTTGGCTGGGTGTCTTGGATGGGCACATCTGCAGAGAAAAGTTTCCCCATTGTTTGCTGCAGCATTTCTCAAATGTCTGACTTCAGAACACTTTTAATATAGAATATATTGAGGAAAAACCCCAGTAAGAGCTCATTGACTGCATCATAATAATGATGACAATAGCTAGCGTTTGCTGATACTTACATGCCTACACTGTTCTAAGCGCTTTATACACATCGACTCATTTAATCCTCAGAGCAACTTGCAAGATAGATATTGTTACCTCCCATTTTGCAGATGAGGAAATGGAGGCACAGACAGCCACAGAGTTCATAGTTCAAAGCAGTTGGGCTCCAGAGCCTGAAGACTGGAACCACTGTTGTGGACTGAGTCACAGTGTTCCCCCCAAACACCTATGTTGAAATTCTAGCCCCAATGTGATGGTATTTAGAGATGGAGCCTTTGGAAGGTAACTAGATTTAGATGAGGTGATGAGGGTGGCCCCCTTATGAGATTAGAAGAAGAAACACAAGATACCTCTCTCTTACTCTCTCTCTCTCTCTCTCTCTCTCTCTCTCTCTCTCTCTCTCTCTCTCAAAAACACCCAGCCCCTAGGGTTGTCATTTCCTCCCTTTGTTCCTCGCCTCATTTGTTAGGCTGGAATTTTATGTTCTTGGCACATTCTGACTTTTAACTTAGAAAAAAAGGATGAAGTTACATATTCAACTATATTCAGCATGTGCACGAAGAAGAGGTCATGTGAGCGTGCAACAAGCTGGAGGCTGCCTGCCACAAGAAAAGAGGTCTTAGAATGAAACCTACCTGCCTGCACCTTGATCTTGGGGTGCCAGCCTTCACAACTGTGAGAAAGACATGTCTGCTGTTTAAGCCACTCAGTCTGTGGTATTTTGTTATGGCAGCCAGAGCAGACTAAGACTATATACCACATCCTCCTTCTGCCCAGCACAGAATTTTAAGGAATAGCGTGTAAATGTTTAGGCCACAATAAACACGGAATAGCATAACAATGGATGTTGAAATCACAGGATGCCTAATAAGGAGAGGTGATTGTTGATCAGTAAGAGTTGCTGCCTCCCTCAAGCTCCCACTGGACACAGGTGTGCCATGCTTTGCCCATTGTGCTTGCATGGACACATCATTTCTAAAGGCAAGTAGACACACACTATAGGGTAAAAACCACATAAGTGTGTTCATTATCTTTTAAAAATTAAATTTATTTTTAGAATACTTTTAGATTTACAGAAAGATTGCAAAGAAAATAACGTACATTTGTTACAACTATTGTACCAATATTGAACATTATTATTAACTAAATTATTAACTTGATTCAGATTTCCTTAAAATTTTTTTTACCTAATATCCTTTTTTCCCCCCTGTTCCAGGACCCCATCCACAATGCACATTACATTTAGTTGTCATGTCTCCTTAGGCTCCTCTTGGCTGTGACAGGTTCTGAGACACTAGAGGCCCGAAGCACGAAATTCGTGCAAGGGTAGACCCTCGCAGCCCCAGCTGCCTCGACCCTCACAGCCGCCCTGGCTGCTGCCTTGACCTTCGCAGCCCTGGCTTCGTCCGGAAGTTCTTCCTGATGGTCGTTCTGCTGTTCGGTCTAATTAGCATATTAGCTCTTTATTATATAGGATACTAGTCAGGTATTTTGTAAACTGTTTCTCCATTGGGATTTGTCTGATGTTTTTTCCCATGATTTGACTCGGATTATGGGTTTTTTGGAGGAAGACCACGGAGGTAAAGTGTCATTTTCATCTCCATGTCCTCCTCCTCCTTTAAACTTTAGTTTTTAGACAGTCTTAGGTTCACAAAAAAATTGAGCAGAAAGTACAGAGATTTCCCATAGACCCTTTTACCCCCAATAGTGTCCCCCACTATTAACATACCCCACCAGAATGGTATATTTGTTATAATTAATGGACCTACATTAACACATCTTTATCATCCAAAGTCCATTGTTTACATCAGGGTTCTTCACTTTTGGTGTTGCACATTCTATAGGTTTTGGCAACTGTATAATGACATGTATCCACCATTATAGTATCATATAGAATAGTTTCACTGCCTATTCATTTCTTCCCCCACCGCACCCCTGAGAATCACTGATCTTTTTATTGTCTCCATAGTTTTGCCTTTTCCAGAATGTCATCTTGTTGGAATCGTACAGTATGTAGCCTTTGCAGATTGGCTTCTTTCACTTAGCAAAATACATTTAAGATTCCTCCATGTCTTTTCATGGCTTGATAACTCATTTCCTTTTATTTTTAAAACTAGAGGCCCATTGCATGAAGAGATTCGTGCAATAGGCCTTCCCTTCCCCGGGCTGCCGGCACCGGTTTTCCTCCGGCACCCGGGACCCAGGCCTTCACTCCGGCCGGAGCCTTCAGCCTTCGCAGCTCTGAACGGAGCCTTCAGCCTTCACGGCTCCGGACAGAGCCTTCAGTCTTCGCTCTGCCGCTTCCCCCCTACGTGTGCAAATTAACCGCCATCTTTGTTGGGTTAATTTGCATACTCTCCTCATTGGCTGGTGAGCGTAGTGGAGGGATGGTTAATTTACATGTTTGTCTATTATTAGGTAAGATATTTTTTATTGATTTTAGAGAGAGAGGGAGAGGGAGAGGGATAGAGAGATAGAAACATCAATTGGCTGCCTTCTCCATGTCTCTACTGGGAATTGAGCCCACAACCCAGGTATGTGCCCTGACTGGGAATTAAACTATGACCTCCTGGTTCATAGGTTGATGATCAACCACTGAGCCATACTAGTGGGGCCCATTTTTAATTAGCTTCCTTGTTTTCTTACTGTTGAGTTTTAAGAGTTCTTTGTATATTTTGGATAACAGTCCTTTATCAAATGTGTCTTTTGCAAATATTTTCTCCAGTCTGTGTCTTGTCTTATGCTCTTGACACTGTCTTCTCAGAAGTTTTTAATTTTGATGAAGTCCAGCTCACCAGTTCTTTCTTTCACAAACTGTGCCTTTGGTGTTGTATATAAAAAGCCAGTGCCGTCCCCAAGGCCATCTAGGTTCTCTCCTATGTTAGCTTTTAGGACTTCACTAGTTTTGTTTCACTTTTAGCTTTATGATATCTTTGTGATGGGTATAGGTCTGTTTCTAAACTCATTTGTTCTCACATGTGGATTCACAGTTGTTCCACACAATGTCATTCATATACTGTACATACATTTTAGAAGAAAAATATTGGTACCATCCTAGGAACCTCTCATGGCACAGAGATGGCTACAGAGCAGTTTGGGAGATGTTGATCTTCTAAATAAAAACCCTCCCACCTCTGCAGACTTTCTCCACATATTCAGTCCTCCCACCAGACTGAGCCACAGGCTGCCCTTTTCCACCCTGTTTTCACCAAAATGGCTACTTCTAAACCCTTCCTCCTGGAAGTTCCAGCTTTCCCACTGGAAACTTCCCTGGCTGAAGTTTCTAACAGATACTAATAGATACGAACACGATACTCTACTTATACCTCTGTTATATCACTCTTCAAATTGTGTAATGGTTGGTTCTTGATCAGTTTTTACCCTACTTTCTAGAATCTGTATTTTCCTTTGTAACACCCCTCTTCAAGTTATAAAGCATATTTCCTCCCATTGAGCCATTCAGGTAGAGTCCTGCCCTGCCTGGGAACCAATGAGTGTGAGGATGGTCATTTGGCTCTCTTCAGATTTGTGTATTTGGGGTAAAACAAAAACAATTGTGGATCATGGGCAAAAGCACACGTGGAGTCGTGTGTGTGTGTGTGTGTGTGTGTGTGTGTGTGTGTGTATATAAACATTTTGAAGTTGTGAATTTAGGGAATAAACTTTTAAATAAAATATGTTTTATTCTCCTGCCTGGACAAATACACCTTCATATTGACCTGGAAAGGATGATTTCAGATGCAGAATTCTTGAACTGCTTGGAGTTCTGTGTTGGAATGGGGTGGCATAGGAACAAGGACTCCCGTTCCCCCTCCTCTGTCTTGCTTCCCTTCCTCTCCTGCTCTGGACATGCAAGCTCATGGATATGCCAGCATGCAGGCCAACCTCTGTCCACATGCCCTGCAAACAGCTGCATGAGACCACCTTTCTGTCCCAGAGATCTCACACTGGCAGAGAGGTCGCCCCCAGGAGGATGGGCCTGGGGGCAGGTCACACAGGCCCTGCAGGCTGGATCAGGGAGAGTCATTTGGGCAGAGGATTCTTTTTTTTTTTTTTTTTTAAATATATTTTATTGATTTTTCACAGAGAGGAAGGGAGAGAGATAGAGAGTTAGAAACATCGATGAGAAAGGAACATTGATCAGCTGCCTCCTGCACACATCCTACTGGGGATGTGCCCGCAACCATGGTACATGCCCTTGGCCGGAATCGAACCTGGGACCTTTCAGTCCGCAGGCTGACGCTCTATCCACTGAGCCAAACCGGTTAGGGCGAGGGCAGAGGATTCTGGAGTCCAAGCCACCTGGAGCAGGATCTAGAGGGGAGGTGGTTGTGGTCTAGATGTGGGTGGCCACATGTCCCTGGCCCAGCGGACTCCTCATCCAGTGAGGTGAGATGCAACTGGAAGAAGCATGATTCTCAGACTTTACTGTGCGTGAGAATCACCTGGGCTCTGCTTCAGTAGGTCTGGGGTGGGGCCTGAGAGTCTGCATTTCTAACAAGCTTCCAGATATTGCCAATAGTTCTGGTACAAGGACCAGACTTTGAATAGCTCTAAAGCATGGGCCTGAGGCAGGGGTCCCTCTTGCCTGTGTACACCACTACCTTTAGCAAGAAAGGATGTATTTGATAATGATTTAATCACTCCTGTGGATAAATTACCAATAGAACTTAGTATACATTTAAATCATTCAAAAATAATACATGCACGATACAAATTTGAACATAGCATCAACACCCACGCTTGGGGATTCTTTAGTCTGGCATGACCCGGTAAGTTTCATAGCTTTCAGCCCTACCAGTTGTCATTTCTTCCCCTTCTTATACCCTGTGACTCCTTCCTGGATGTGGCTCATCCAGCTACCGACATTTCTGTTAGGGCTTTGCTGTTCCTTCTGCAGACCCTTACAACACATTTCCTTACTCTTTCTCACACCTTACTCCACTCTTTTCTCTCATGTGCTTCCCCACACTCTCAGTGCATTTCTCATAGCATTTTCTCCAGCAGACTTGCTACTCTTCAGGTCCCTTTGCCCTCTGCCATCAGCCCTCCAGCCCACTCTGCGGAGCCCAGACCAGTTGCCCTGTACCTCCTTCCTCCTGTTCCCAAGCTCCTGACATGCTCACCTTTCCTGATGCTGGAAAGCACCCTCCCTGAGGCCTGCCTTCTGGTGTGTGGAGGCATCTCCACGCGGTAAAAGAAGCTATTTATGCCTTTCGGAAACCTCATCATTGGGGCAGGAAGTGACCAACTTCCTGGCAAAGAACTCCCAAGAACATCTTTCCAAAGGGAAAAAAAAGAGAAACCATATCTCTGACGTACATAAGTGGTTTCCTCACTTTTAATTGGCCCTGCTCCAGGCTCCTGATACAGCTCAAGGCTGAACAGCATCTGCTGGTGACAGGAGTCCACCCCGTGTGACCTGATCAGGCTCCAGGCCTTGGATGTGGCAGGTGTTTAGTTAGCCTTGGTCAAATCGAGTTGAACTTCCTGGGGCTGGAACCGTTTCCTATTTACTTTCTGCTCTAGCTGATGCTTTCACACGCATTGCCAAATGTTGATTAACGCATAAAGTTAATTTTTTGCTACAACCGAGGTTTCGGCATATGTCAGAATGTTGAGTCTAGCAAATCATGCCACAGGGTATAGAGAAGGATGCAAACTTTCTTTTAGAAAGAGGAATGGGGTAACATGGAGCCAGAAATACCCCACCCCACCCCAACACATGGAAAATGTCACCAAAACCCAAAATGTCATCAAACCCAGGTGTTGATTAGAACACCTAAGAACTTTGTTTTAGGATTATGCAAGAGATGGCTTTGAGGGGCAATAAATGAATCCTTTTCAAATAATTTTATATTTAAATTACAGTTGGCAGTCAATATTATATTAATTTCAGGTATACAGCATAATGGTTAGATATTTATATAATTTACTAAGTGATACGCCCAGTAAGTGCAGTCCCCACCTGGCACCAGACATTGTGATTACAATATTATTGACTATGTTCCCTATGCTGTACTTTACATCCCTGTGACTGTTTTTAAAACTGCCCATTTGTACTTCTTAATCCCTTCACCTTTTCACCCAGTTCCCATCTCCCCCACCTCACAACCATCAGTTTGTTCTCTGTATTTATGATGATGTTTTGTTTGTTTATTTTGTTCTTTAGATTCAGGCTATGCTTTCATGGTGTCTCAGAAGAGCCCACCTTTCTAGTGCTTGTGAGGGTAGACGACTGACACATGAAGAAGTCTTGGCAGGGACATTCTTCTGCACAGGTGTGGTCTTGGGGCCCTCTTGTTCTATCCTAGCACACTGGCTCTTCTCTCCACACAAACGGTGTTCATTGCTGTGATTTGCCTGATGGCCTGGCTGACTGACAGATTTTCTGAGTGAGAAATGAAGGTCTAAGGGTGTTTCTCCCAGAGTGTCTTTTAGGATAGTGTTCAGGAAGGTTGTCCTGGGGGACTATCTGGTGTAGCCATGATTCACACCATAACTCCCTCTGCCCATAAGAGCCCAAGGTGTGGCCCTGGCTGAACCAGGTGGCTTTCCTTCTCCCAAATCAGAAGGTTGGGAAATGCATTTCATTCACCTGTGTTAGTTGAAAAGTTTAAGCTATTTGTGTAGGGTTGTGGTTTTTTTCTTTGTTGTTGTTGTTTTTTATGTGTCCCATCTCTTCTTTGTTTCTTTTCCTCTTCTTTGTCTTCTTTTGGATTTGTTGAGTACTTTTTTATGATCCCATTTTATTTCCACTATTGGCTTTTGAGCTTTATCTCTTAAAAATTTTTGGTGGTTTCTTCCTGGTTTACAACATATATATTTAATTTATCACAGTCTCCCTTCAAATAATTTTATATTACTTCACATATAGTAAAAGACACAACCATATACTTCCATTTCCTCTTTTTTACCTTTTGTGCTGTTATTGCCATACATTTTACTTAGACATATGCTATAAACTCCAAGATACATCATAATTATTCTTGCATTATTCTTTTAAAGAGATTTAAGAGCAAGAAAATTTTCTTTTATATTTACCCTACTATTTAATCATTTCTGATGCTCTCTATTCCTATCGAAATTTCCATCACCTTGTGCCTGAAGAACTTCCTTTAACATTTCTTCTAATGCAGGTCTATTGGCAACAAATCCTTTTGTTTTTTGTCTGAAAAAGTACTTATTTTGCTTTTGTCTCTGAAAGATATTTTCATATGGTATAGATAGATTTCTAGGTTGAAAGTTTTTATTTCAGTATAGTAATGATGTTGTTCCACTTTCTTATTTGTCAAGTTTCTGACAAGAAGAATGCTATCGCCCTAACTGGTTTGGCTCAGTGGATAGAGCGTCAGCCTGCGGACTCAAGGGTCCGAGGCTCGATTCTGGTCAAGGGCATGTACCTTGGTTGTGGGCACATCCCCAGTGGGGAGTGTGCAGGAGGCAGCTGATCGATGTTTCTCTCTCATCGATGTTTCTAACTCTCTATCCCTCTCCCTTTCTCTCTGTAAAAAAATCAATAAAATATATATTTTTTAAAAGAATGCTATCATTCTTGTTTTTGCTTCTCTGTACATTATGTTTCTCTCCTCTGACCACTTTTAAGATTTTAATTTTTCTTTTTTGTTTACTCATGATGAGAGTGAGAGAGAGAGAGAGAGAGAGAGAACACATCAATTTGTTGTTCCACTTATTTGTGCAGTCATTGGTTGATTCTTGAATGTGCCCTGACAGGGGATCAAACCTGCAACCTTGGTGTATTGGGACAATGCTCTAACCAATTGAGCTACCTGGCCAGGGCAAGATTTTAATTTTTATCACTAGTTTTCACCAATTTGATTACAATGTGCCTTGATATGGTTTTATTTATGTTTATTCTTCTTGGAATTTATTGAACTTCTGATATGTGAGTTTATAGTTTTTATCAAATTTGGGGAAATTTCAGCCATTATTTTTCCAAAATTTTTTTCTATTTCCCTTCCTCTCCTGGAATTCAAATTATAGGTATGTTATACCACTTAATATTGTCTCACAAGTAACTGAGACTCTTTCTTAGTCTTTTTTCTTTGGACAGTTTCTATTGCTATGTCTTCAATTCACCAATCTTTTCTTCTGTGTTATCTGATTTGCTCTTAACCACAGGCAGTATATTTTTTTATCTCAAATATTGCATTTTTCACCTTTAGGAGTTCCATTGGATCTTTTTTTGTATCTTCTATTTCTCTCTTCATTGTTTTTATGTTTGTCTCTATCTTCCTCAGCCTGTGGAACATGCGTATAATAGCTTTTTTAATGTGCTTGTCTGCCTAATCCATCATCTCTGTCATTTATGGGTCTGTTTCTACTGATTGATTTTCCTCCTAGTTATGGGTAGTATTTTCCTATTTTGAGGCATGCTCGGCAAGTTTTGCATGGTTGCAGGCTATTTTGAATAGTCCTCTCTGAAAGTAGTTGTTGGGTGCTACATTTTGTTGTAAGCCTTTAAGTGGTGCTCTGGTTGTTCTGGCATGCAATTAAGTCACTTGGAGTCAGTTTGATTCCCGCAAGGCTTGCTTCAAGCTTTGTTAGGGTGGGTCCTAAGCAGCAGTGAGTCTAGGGCTAATTTAGCCCCACTCCTATGACAATGCCCTTCTGAGAATTCTACCTGATGCTCTGTGTATTAGGAGATCTTTTCACTCTTGCTAACGGGAGAATTCCATGAGCTCCAGGAATTTGGGGAACTCTTGCTTTATATTATTGTCTATTCCCCGCTCCCCAGATTCATGTGGCTTTTTCTCACACACACACAGATCAGTATCCAACCAAAGAAGCAATCTGGAGATCGTTGGAGCTTTTTCTCTGGGAAGAACCCTCCTCTCTGATATGCTGCCTCTCTAACTCTAGCCATTTTGGCTTCCAAACTCCAGTCTATCAATTCAATAAGAGCGCCAGGTTCTGTTTGGGTTCCCCCTCCCCACAGTGCAGCCCGGATCCTGCCTGCAGCTAGTAAGCTGAAGCAATCATAGTACTGACTTCTTTTTTCTCCTTCTCTCAGGCACCACAGTCCTGTGCTGACTATTGTTCCAGGTCACACTTTGTCTAGATTTTTAGTTCTTTAACATAAGAGAATAAATTCCTGGAGCCCCTGTTACTTCATCATGGCCAGAAGCAGAAGTTATCTCAATGGAGATTTAACTATATTACATCATGATGTTTTCACTTAACAGTAGACTTTTGTGATTTTTCCATCTTATTGCATAATTTTGGTGAACATAACTTTAAACTGTTTACTTTCATTCATTATCAAATATTAATTGGTTGATTAACTTCTATGCTCCAGGCTCTGGATAAAGCAGTGAACAGAACAGGTAAGATCGCCACCCTCAGGAGTTTTTACTCGGGTGGACAGAAGACCAGTAAAAGATAAGAAATAAATGAGCAAATCATAGAGCAACAAGAGCCATAAAACAGGGTGATATGTTGGAGAGTGACAAGGGCAGCTATTGAAGATGGGGGTTTAGGGAAGTCCTCTCTGAAGGGATACTATGAGGTCTAAGTCCTGAGTGATTTAGTGCAGCCTAGTGCCGAGTGTTCTAGGCAGAGAGAACACAAGTGTACGAGCCCTAGGAAAGTAGCAAGCTTGGCATGTTGGAGGAACAGAGAGGAGACCAGTTTGATTAGAGTAGAATAAGCAAGGGGGCAGAGTGTTACCAGATAAAATCAGAGAGGTAGACAAGGGCCAAGACTTTGGGGCAAAGAATGCCATACAAGTACGAAATTTATTTACTTAATTGCACTATTACATCATTGACTTACTTACTCCTATCCTGTTAAAACTTTACATTTTTGTATTTTAAAATGTTTTATAGTAAATGACACAAAATTTATAAAAAATGGTGTGTGTGTGTGTGTGTGTGTGTGTGTGTGTGTGTGTGTGTGTGTGTGTTCTATACTTAGAATTATTTCAATATGGCAGAATTCCCGGGTTGGACTTAAAAGAGTCAGCGAGCGGGTATATAGCAGAGGCTGTTGGTGCACCTGGGATTTATTTATAGTCAGGAGTGTCCTTCCTCTAGTGGCTGCAGGTGCTGCTGACGACTCACACCTTGGGCCACTGGAGCCACCTCCCACACACCTGGGAATGACACCCTACACTGCCTACAGCCAGTGACTGAATCTCCTTGCCTCAATGCAGGATAAACTTTGTGGTGCCATTTATATTTCAGAGCTCCCAGGACCAGGTGGAGGCCACATTTCTCCTGAAGCCACATTCCTGCTTACCTTCTTCCCCTGCTGCTCCTCTCCCTCCCTTTTAGAATTCTTCTAGAACAGTGCCCCCCAAAGTCACCTGCACAAGAACCCTCACATCTGACTCTTCCTCTAGGGTGCCCACCTATGGCAGGATATAAACTGTTTGAAGATTCCTGATTTACTAAATCCTTATTAAGAATTCTATTTTTAGAAACACCATGTCCACTGGAGACAACCTGAATTTTACCCAGTTACCATAAAGGGTAGGGAGCACTTGGAGGTGGCAAGATTAACTAAAGGTCCTGAGGTGAAGGCCTGAATGTAGCTGATGGCTACGGGTAGAATGAGGATTAACATTCCACTGGGTTTGGACAGGTTAAGAGCACAAATTTGTGAAGACTTAGAAAGAGCCAGACTTAAGCTCAAATGAGAGTGGGCCATCTGAGAAAATCCAGGTGAACCTGTTGCTCATGTTCTCAGCAACCATGAGAGCCTGCAGGTTACCTCGCTGGTCCCAGAGCGCATATCTCATTTTCCTCTAAAGAAGTCTGCCATTTGATCCCAGAGGCCCTGTGGCTTTAAGATAAAAAGACCAGAGAACAGAGACACCAGAGCAAGGGGTGAGAGCCACAGTTAAAAGAAAGAAGGGGACAAATTGAGAGATGAGAACGTGGCCTCAGATCAGGGGAGGAAAACTTAGGGTATCCTGACACTTCTATCATGGTTCTTTCTTTCTCCTCCTCTGCACAAGAAGAAATAGTCAAATGAGAAAGCTAAAGATCAGCAGTGACTATCACACACACACACACCCCCCCCCCCCCCCCCACACACACACACGCCTCTTCCCTGCTCTCCTATCTTCCCACAACCTTTGAAGAAAGGATCTTAGATAAGGGAGCCTGGGCAGTGTTTGGAAGCACCCTCTTATTCAGAGTCTGGACAGATTCCAACCTGGCTTCCAAAGTAGATGGTAATATTACTGTCAAGCATTTCTGAAGAGGCTGAGATCTATAATCATTAACAAATTTAACCAACTGTCAGGAAAATGAGAGAAGACTACGTGCAGAAAGGTAGTCTTACTATGGATTCTTGTGTTATCACTACCTACGTCAGAATGAGAACAGCAATGCAAGTACATTCCTGAATATACCTCTTACGTGCTGAACACACAGTCCTTCAATCGCAAAGGAGGCATGCCCCTTGAGTTGCATTTTCAGGACTGTGGATGAGTCTCACTGAGCCAGTCATTGTTAATGACTAAGATTTGCACAGAACTTTACAGCTTCCAAAATACTTTAATAAATACTAGTATTTACCTGCCACTCGTCTAGAAGGCCACTAACCTTATTGTTGCTTTAACTTTTTCACATGAGTATATTGAGGGTCAGAGCAATTAAATAACTTGCCCAAGATCCCATAGCCAACAAGAGGCAATCCTTTTCCTCTGAGTCCAGATCCTGTTCAGTTCGCCCTCTACCTACCTGCCTTGTCCCCTTCTCTACTCATTGGAGTATTTTTGTGTCCTGACGTTCAGGGCTGAGTTCTAAATTCCTGGAAAGGGCTATAGGGAGTGGGTCATCTGTAGGCTCCTGAAAGCACACACACACTCTCTCTCTTAAGGGGACCTTACTACACTTATATCCCATCATTCTTTATTTTAGGGTACAGTTCCCAGCTTCCTGGACATAAGAAGCATTTCTTTCTCTGCCTGATATGCTCCTCTGTTGCTCCCAACATGGCAGGCCTCTCCATACCAATGAAAATATGGCCAGATGTGTGCCCTTCATCTGAGCACTGAGCCCTTGAAACCCCCAGGGCATGTGGAAAGTGAGTGGGACATCTCTGGCCAATGTGAATGTAGAACACATTGTTTTTTGGTGGGTTTTTTTTTAGATATGTTTTTATTGATTTCAGAGAGGAAGGGAAAGGGAGCGAGAGAGAGACAGAAACATCAATGATGAGAGAGAATCATCCATCGGCTGTCTCCTGCACACCCCCTACTGGGGATCAAGCCTGCAACCCGGGCATGTACCCTGACCAAGAATCGAACCATGACCTCCTGGTTCATAGGCCAACACTCAACCACTGAGCCACACTGACCGGGTGAGCACATTATTTTATAAAATGCCCCACTGTCTCCCCTCCTCCCACCCACCCCCTGTACTCCACCTCCAGAGCTGTCTAACTAATCTGGGATGATGGAATGCCATTTCTTTCTCTCATTACCCTAAATTAAAACATCATTAGGAAGGTAAATGCTCTGCTAAAACAAACAAATCCCCTAACACATACCAGAGACAAATTTAAATTATTTTAAGATAATCTGTGCCTTTGGATCATCCAAGTAAGTGTTGCAGGAATAACTAAGAACTGACACAAAAAGAAACTCAACTGAAGCCCAAAGCCAACTCACAGACCAGGTGTAAAGCCTGCTTTGGGAGGGAGGCTACAGTGAGAGCATCTGGGAGAGTGTGTCATCCCGAGGCACAGAGGCTCATGGTGGTAGTCATTTCAGCATTTGTGAGCTGTGACTCATAGCAGAGCATGCCGCATTGTGGGGATAGACCCAGCTGCGGATTGGATGGCTTCCCAAGGCAGAGTCGCTGAACAGGCCCGGGGAGCTCGTTAATCCTCACCAGGGTGTGATTACTGTTGCCAACCGAAGCCCTCACTGAGCACAAATGCCCTGCTGCTATTCCCAGGCTAGGACGTGTGGGGACAAGACTGTCCACAAGAGGTTATGGAACAGCCTCTAGACTGAAGGCCCACTTCCCCTGCTCACAGGAATGGAGGCAGCTTAGTCCAGAGAGGAGAGGGCTGGGGCTATGATGGGGCACAGGGACAAGACCAGAGGAGGACGGATGGCTTGCCCCCAGTCCCCCAGAGAAGTCATGCCTACCATTCCTTGGCACCACAGAAGTGGGCTAAACAGCCATGCCTGTGCCTGCGGTCTGTTGGCTAACCTAAGAGGTCCCCTGAGGGTGATTAGAGCTAGAAGATTCTGCTTCTCTGGTCAGCAACATTGAGCACTGAATGTGAAGAGCCTTGCCTCTGTTTTGGAAGCAACCAGGCAGAGATGCAAGGAAAAGAGGAGGCAGTTCCCCTAGGAGCTGCTGCGGTAACGCGAGCGCTCTGGGTCAAAGACCCAGGAGGTAAGCATTTAGAAGCAGGCCATGGAGGTGCTCTGTGAACTAGATAGAGGGCCCGTAATTTCCTCCCATTCCTAACACTCTGTGGTCCAGTATATAGGAGGGGACTGGATAAACACATCGAGAAGATACAAATGCTAAGCAACAGGACGTACAGTGATGGAGTCAAACCTCGACTTTCTGCCTTGAGCATGATCTTTATAGGTTGTGGTCCACAGTCAGGCCCCAGGCCACTGACAGCAGGACACATCCTACATAGGATGTGGGTGTGAGAAGACAGATGATTCTCACCAAAATGTCAGAAAGGTGGTCATAGAACAGATTGGAAGTAAAAAAAACTCTATAAAAAGAACCCCCTTTTTGAATGAAATCTTACCATTTGCCGAAGCATGGATGGACCTAGAGGGTATTATGCTCAGTCAGTCAGAAAAGGACAAGTACCATATGATTTCACTTATATGTGGAAGCTAAAGAACAAAATTAACACAGCATGAAGGCTGAAGGGTGGTGTCTTGGCCCTGTGGTGTGTCTCCTTGGCATTGAGAAATGAAAAATAATTTCCAAAGGGGAAATATTACTTAAGATCATGTGAACAAACTTCCAGCAGAGATTTCTTCTCACTTTTCAGTATTATTTGTGTGTCCGTATATGTCAGGGCATAAACGTGTCAAACAATAAAGAAGAATCAAAACTCATGGATCCCAGCTCCAGTTCTTATTTCCCGAGAGAAACCTTGGGCAAATCCTTTAATCTTGTTGAGCATCAATGACATCATCTATAAAATGGGAGACCAATGCCTGTCTCAAAGGGTTGTGGTTAGGGTCAAATAAAGTAATAAATGTAAAAGCCCTTAGTGACTGGAGGCAAAAGTGATACAACGAACATGGCAAATGTTCATTGATCATCTGCTTGAAGCATCTATAATTATTGGGTTGACTTCCTAGGCTCTCTAATGATATCTTGACATCTGCGCCTGCCTCTTCTTCTCTGCTCATTCAATCCCCACCTCAGTCCCACCCTTCCATGAGGTCAAAAGAATTGAGACACTAGTGTTCACTCCATTGTGCCTGGTGCAGGCCAGCTGTTCCTGAATGGTCATTAAGGGCTTTTAGGGACAGAAGTGATTATTATTTTTTTGCTGGTTTAAGTGCTTGCTTTGCAAACCCTCTCAAGGCTTGTGTCGCTCTGACCTTTCCTTCAACAAGTATAAGAAAGGAAGATGAGAAAAGATTCACAGAATAAGATGATGCATGGCCTGCAAATTGTCCCACCCACAAAACTTCCATAAATTGTCAAGGACCAGCTATACAGCATAAAAGCCAGTTGGAGACACGACCCAGCCATCTGTCTGAATGTAAGTTTGCTGTTAGGTGCTCATCCTGTCTTGGGCATAAACTCTCTTGTCCTATCAATTTTGTTTTATTAAAAAAACTAAAACCATTTTCTAACTGTAGAATATTTGGAAAATAAAGGAAATGATAAAGAAGAAAAAAAGAATTATCCATAATTTCACTGCTGCAAACATCTTGGATATATTGCCTTTCAGTGTTCTCCTGGCCACAAAATGTGGATGATGTGTAAATAGTTTCGTTTTCACTTACTGTTAGGACATGAAAACTTCCCATAAAGATAAAATCCTCAGAAAAACATGGATTTTTCACAGCTGCATAATGTCCATTATACAGATGAATCATAAGCTATTTCACTGATTCCCTATTGTTCAACATTTAGGCTGTCTTTATTTTTTTCCATTAAAAATAACAATGCTATTAATATCCTCATAAATAAGTGTCCATGTCTCTGATTATTTCCTTAATATAAGTTACTAGAAATAGAACTACTGGGTCAAAAGAGTAGGAACATTTTTGAAATCCTTGATATATGGTGCTAAATTGCCTTCAAGAAAATGTGTATCAATTTACTTTCCACTAATAGTGCAGAATAGTACTCCACCACACCCTCACCAGGGCCACATATCATCTCTATTTTAATCTTTGCTATTTTAACAAGTGAAAAATGGATTTACTTTATTTTTATGTTGCTATCCCATCCTGTCATTCCAGGATCTGCTTCCACAGTGAGCCCAGAACACCATTCCCTTGAGCACTTTGGCTCAAATGTGGGATTTGAGTCAATGGCCTTATCTATGATGACTTAGTTCTCAGGCCTCACTACTTAGTATCATGCCTCCCCCAGAGCCACCCCCGACCATCAAACGACTGAAATCCAACCTAGAACAAGGTTCAGACTGTTTCTCATAGGCTACACTGTTCAATCTGTGTGTAAATCAGTGGATGTAAATGGACACATGGAGAGAAGGGACTTGCCTAACTGTTCTTATCAAAGGCATCTGAACACCATCTCCTGCTCAGACAGCACACCTGGCTTTGTTGAAGTATTTGGGCTTTATTCTGTAGGCAAAGAGGGTCCAATAAAGTTTTTATGAAGTATATTAGTATACTAATTGCACTATACCAATACATGTTTTCCTGTGATGGGGAGGAAAGGTGGTGAGTAGGTGTAAATGCAATAATTTGTAGGTTTGGAGACAGGTACTAGTAGAGGAAGCTCATGGCCGAAAGTCTTCACATCTATTACTGAAGCCAGCAAGGCTGTCTTCTGAGCAGGGAGATTTTGAATAGTCACCATAGGGAATGGAAGAGGAAACTGACACACAGAGACATTGCCAGTGGCAATGAGCACCTGGCTTTGGATGGGACTCTACTGTGGCCCTGACCCATGTCACCTCCGGTGTAGCAGATGTATTCACTGTTCTGCCACACAGTCTGGTGCCCTTGTGGTTTATTCTGGAATCTTGACTGCGTTGCTTTCCACATGAATTCCACTCCTTCTCCCTCTTATTTACAGAAATCCTACTCAATTGGCAAGGCCCAGCTCAGGTTTGTTTATTCACTTATTTAGGTAATAACTCATCAGTCTCCAGTTGGTCTCTCAGAACCCCATGGCTTCTGGGTTCAGACACTTGCAAAAGTTCCATCTATGCCATCTCTTTGATACCTGTGCTGTTTGATCATGAGTCATTTCAGGACAGGGGCTTGCCTTGAAGGCTGACTTCCTGATGATTTTTGATTGGGGGCCAGTATTATATTCAGTCTGTGTATGAGTGTACATGTGCTTCCTTTACTTCTGTTATTAGGGGTTTAATTTACTGGAGGGGAAGCACCTGTAATCCCTGTTTGGAAAAATGTCCATTTAATGACAATTCTCCCGGATGTGACCCACTCAACAGTAAAAGTTCCAATGGAACCAGGTCTCACTACAGACCAGTTCATGTGTAGATATAATCAGACGTTTGGCTGGCTGGTTGGAAATGACTGGGTTCTCCAGAGAGCTTAGCTCCCACCATGCCCATTCTCTGACTTTATCAAGATCGCCAGTGCTTCCACTCCTCCATTAAAAAAAAACCACTAATTCAGCACACCTCTTGGCATATTTTCCTTCTATATCCTTCCTGAAACACATGGCATATCCTCTGGCATTCTTAGCATCCAAGATCCCTGATTTTCCCGTCATATTTTCTTAGAGATCACTAACCTTGGATCAATGCAGCCATCACTTCTGCTTTTATGTCAGGGCTACTGAGCCACTTTCATCAGGGTCTAAGTCTTGACCAGAAGAGATTAGAGGGGCTGAAGAAGAAGGATTTAGCCCTGATGTCACTGGTGGTAATCAGTGGGACTGCAGGACCAAGGACTGGTCCCAGTGTAGCCAGAACATTGGTTATATACAGGGGGAGCAAATATGTAGTTAAGCAAATATATAATATAATGAAGATAATGAAAGCCATTTTTCTCACTATTAGTGAAGGAAGTTACAAATATAGAAAAGAGACAGCTAAAATAAACCCTGTGATGTTAGATTGCAAATGGAGATATTGGTGAAAACTCATGGTTTTCAATAGGTAGATATGGAACTAGATACAGATGTGCATGTGGGTATATATGTATACAGAGGTGAACAAAAGTAGGTTTACAGTTGTTCATATGGAAAGCAATACAATAATTAACTTTTTCGTACTCACAACTGTAAACCTACTTTTGCCAACCCATATGTATATATATATATTATTTATTTATTTATCCTAGCTCTGTCCACTGAAGCACAAGGGTCTGCAGTGAATGACACCCCAGTAGCAATGAGCACTTCGATTATTCAAATCCTGGTTTATGAATATCACCTTCTACTAACATGAATCAAGGCTCTTTAGAGAAATTATTTCAGAGCAAGAGTAGGGAAGTATAAGATGAGCCTAGAGCCTGTTACCAAAAGTAACAAAGTACTCAAAGAATGATGGAGACACACCAAAAAGTACACAGGAGATAACTTGAAGGGATTCCTACTGGCCAAATGTGGGACAATTTAAAGATAAAAAAAAGATAGTAATAGATTAAAAGTCACTGAACAAAATTAAAATCCATGAGTCCATACAACTGACTTTAAAATTTAACAATTTGTGGAACTTATAACATATGTAGAAATAATTAAATGTATTACAACAATAACACAAAAGCCAGAAAGGGGATAAATATATTATTGTATATTTCTTAACCTATACCTAAAATGATATAATATTATAATCTTATTTCAAGATAAACCTGTGATAAGTTATGAATGCATATAATTTCCAGAGCAAGCATAAAATTATCAAACAAAAATGAATAGCTGAAATGCCAATAGAGAAAATAAAATGGAACACTAAAAAAAATTTTTTTTCTTAATGCAAAAGAAAGCAAGAAAGGAGGTAAAAAGGAACAGAGAATAGAAGGGCTAAATTGAAAATAAACAATGAGATTTAAATCCAGCTGTATCAATAATTATACTAAATATAAATGGTTTAAACCAGGGGTGGGCAAACTTTTTGACTCGAGGGCCACAATGGGTTCTTAAACTGGACCGGAGGGCTGGAACAAAAGCATGGATGGAGTGTTTGTGTGAACTAATATAAATTCAAAGTAAACATCATTACATAAAAGGGTACGGTCTTTTTTTTTTTTTTAGTTTTATTCATTTCAAACGGGCCGGATCCGGCCCGCGGGCCGTAGTTTGCTCACGGCTGGTTTAAACACTACAATTAAAAGGGAGGCTAGATAAATAGGATGATTTAGGAAGGTCTCACTATGATGGTAACAATTGAGCAAATATTTGAAAGAAAGGAGGGAGAAAGACATGCAGACAATTAGGGTCAGAGTGATCTAGAGAAAGGCACGAGCATATGCAAGACTGAACCTGACCATTTTAGAAAAGAATGAATTAGCAGACACTGCTCAGAGATGAGGCTGCTTGGATTCTCAATGACTGAAATTTCCAAGAATATGATTAGTGCAGATTCTCAACTATGCCTTTTCTGAGCATATTTGTTCACCATATATATTTTTTAAAATATATTTTATTGATTTCTTACAGAGAGGAAGGGAGAGAGATAGAGAGTTAGAAACATCGATCAGCTGCCTCCTGCATATCTCCTACTGGGGATGTGCCCGCAACTCAGGTACATGCCCTTGACCGAAATCGAACCCGGGACCTTTCAGTCCGCAGGCCGACGCTCTATCCACTGAGCCAAACCGGTTTTGACATGTTCACTATATTATACCACAAGTCCCATTTGGAGAAACTGCCCAGTCTAGCCTTCAAAGTTTATAGAATTAGGGATTGGAAGATATTTTAAAGGTCATCCTGCTCCAACCTCATACCCATGGCAAGGATGACAGATGAGTTGAAGTTACATCCAATGGAAAGGATTTCACACCTCCTAGGGCCAACTTTTCAACTGATGGGAGGCTAGATCTATTAGAAAGACTTTTCTTCTGTGGGGGAACAAACCTACCTCACTGTAGTTGAGTTTTTTCAGCATCTAAGCAACCCTGATGTCTTACTACAACCAATGGATGAGACACAGAGTGCAAGAGTTTCAACTTGACCATAAGTTTCTTAGCTTTCACCACCTTCATAGACTTGTCAAATGGTTTAGGTTTCACAACTTAAACCCTTGGCCTTCACTAAACCTTCTCAATATCTTCTGTCAAGAGGCTTCCTGAACTTTTGAAGGGAAAGTAAACCAAAGGGGCGTTTGTTTTCCATCAGTGAAAGCAAAGCGCTTGCAGAGGCCAGCTGGTCTATTTTTGTCTGTGGGTCATGGGTGGCTGCCAAGAATGAGCAGAGGTGTTTGTCTGTGGTAAAGACCAGCGACAGGGGTTGGTGGAGGTGGTTATTGATGCAGGAGATGGAAGGTTCGTGAACGGGATTTAGAACCTGGGAGTCTTATTGAAATTATCCTAGCTCTACCTTCAAGCTCAGACCTCTCATTCTCCTTCTCACATGCATTCTCAGATCTGTGGGCTCAGGACAGAGAAGGGATTCATTCCTCTCCTAACAGGAAGTAGATAGCAAGCCCTTGGTTGGGCCATGTCTAGTAATAGCCTCGTCTTACTGTATAATGCTCTGATTGTTGGTACCCTGAGTCCAAAGTGTCCCTTCCCCCACCCTCACTGCTTTAGCTGGATGCAAAAAAGGCTGGGGATGGAAGACATAACCATCTGAGGTAGCACAAAACAACAAAGAAATCAAGTTCATCCAAGGATATGGGGACTGGCTCAGATTCAAAGACTGAATGTAGTGCGGAGAAGGACCAAATTCCACAGGATCTCAGTCATGAATTTAGGACCAGGTAGAGCTGGGGTTAAATGAAAGCAGTTCGAGAATAAGCCAAATTTGCACTTTCTTTAAGGGCCCATCTGTATTCAATACATGAATGAGTGCAATTTCAGGATAACTATTTAAAAACAGAGATTTTAAAATATAGGTTAAAATACAGATTTCTGGGCCTTGTTCTTAGAAATTCTGATTCAGTCAGTCTGAGGGGGACCCAGAAACTGTCTTTTGCAAACTTCCCAGATGACTCTGGACTTGATTACCTCCCTGCCCAGTCTTAGAAGCGGTCAGGGCTGCTGTGGGGAGTAACTGAGCTTATGTTAGAGAGTGCTTAACATAGCACCTGGTAGTCAGTGATCACTCAATAAAAGTCAATTGTTCTTATTATCTCTGGTTAAAATCATATGATGTGCCTGAATTGTATGACTCACTGGACCATGCAATTATAATCCTTGAAGACAGTGGAATTAGTTCAACCTCCTACCACCACTAATCCCTGGACTCTCTCCTCCTCCAGGCAACTTCCTGTTTGGCCCCATTGGGTTGTCAGTCTTACTTTCCTGGGTTTTCTTTCTATGCTTTTGGCAAGATCCGGAGCAGGTGTAATCCCCTTTGTTTGTTTAGAAATGCTCTTAACCAGTTGAGAGGAGTTGGGCCTCCTACTCAGTGTTTTGGTGGTTTGTTTCCATTCCTTTGTGGTTGTGTTTATGATTGTGGTACAGCTACTGGGAACTGAGATATAGTTTCTTTGGAGACTATGGTACTCTGTAGACACAGTGTGAAATTTCTTGGAGGGTCCCCAGAATGTAATACAATATGCTCTACTGGGTCTAGAACTACCCAGAGTGGATAGGACCCTCTGTTATAACTAGAACTAGGGTAAATGCAGGATTCACTACTTCATTCATTTATTGAGTTAATGCTTATGAGCACTTTAAAAAAATATCTTTATTGATTTCAGAGAGGAAGGGAGAGGAAGAGATAGATAGAAACATCAATGATGAGAGAGAATCATTGATTGGTTGCCTCCTGCACGCCCCCTCCTGGGGATCAAGCCTGCAACCCAGGCATGTACCCTTGACCAGAATCGAACCTGGGACCCTTCAGTCCGCAGGCTGATGCTCTATCCACTGAGCAAAACCAGCTTATGAGCACTTTTAATGTGCTAAACACTATACTAACACTGGGAAGAAAAAGAAGGTCCTACCATTTGAGCCTAAATCCTCTTTGTCCCTTCCCATCCTTTGATTACAACACTGCCAAGTGGGTGATGAGTTACATTTGAGGTATCTGTGCTGTGTCCTTCCATGATACTTATTTAAAGCAAAAAGGTAGATCAATGTGGCCGGATAAGTAGAATGACCAGGAGATTTATCCAAATCAGGATACTTTTGAGAGTGGAAAGGGATTCTATTGATAATTATACAAGATAGAAGGTATAAACCAGAACTTAGGCAAATGGGGACATGACTATACCAGTGATTTTCAACCGGTGTGCTGGAAGAAATTTTAAAACATGCAAAGTCTGACTATTTAGTCAGGGCACTGACCTCTTTTCCTTTAGATTGTTAAATTAAAAAATGACAACAGCTAATACAATAATAGCTGTCCGGTGTGAATGAATCAAAATTATACTTAATTTTTTGTCAGATCGGCAATCTATATATATTTTTGGTGTGCCACAGAATTTTAATAATTAGCTTATGTGTACCATCAGATGAAAAAGGTTAAGAAATCGCTGGATTATATTGATAACGAATGGTCTCCAAGGAAGATTTTTAGGTGAAAAGAGCATGATGTATAACGATATGCCTAGCATGATTCCAGTTGTGTGTGTGTGTTTGTTTAAATACATTCTCATAATTACGTAGGTATAAATGCTTTTTTTAAAAATAAAACTATATAAGGAGCTGATTGGTCATGCTAGGAAAGAGAACAACTTCACACTAGGTACTTATATTAATTTTATATTCTATACTACATACTTCAATTACTTTTACAGTAAAAACCCAGAGTTGACCAATTACATATATTACTTTCATAATACAAGTGCAAATTCAAATAAAGTCATGGAAAGCCAAACACATTTTACTTAGGAGTTTGCTCTCAGTCTTCCTCCGGTTCTTAGGTCAGCTCCCTCACCAGTCTCTTCCCTCTCAGCCCCGGCCTCATGGGTCACATACTCAACAGTTGCAACAGGAGGTGATGGGAAAACAAAATATAGTAAATAAATAAACACATCAATATTACAAAGGATAAAAGTCCCTCCAGGTTTCCAATGGAATCAATGATAAAAGTAGAGGCTCACTTTTCCAGAGAAGGGTCTCTTTAAAGCTCCAAACGCTCTACTCAGAGTAGATAGGAGGGAACAGGTGCCCATTGGTAGAAAATAGTTTTCCTCTATATTCCAAAACCTACTGCAGGACAGTAAATCATTCCTCCCACTCCTTTTTTCCTTCTGCACTGGGAAAGGTGCACATTTTAAAGTTTTCCTCCTCTAGATGATAAGTGCCTTCCAAGAAGGGAAGGGTTGAATTTAGGTCAGTCGTCCACCCACTTCCTGAGAAAAGGTCACTTCCTCAGTCCTTATTGTGGACCCCGCCTGGGAGCAAGGACTGTTCTTTGGCTTGGTGGTTTGGTCAAATGGCCCTAGAGGGGTCAAGTCTGTCTGAAGAACTATCGATTTCCATGAATTTTTGTCACCCTGGAAATTCTCTTTCCGGGAAAAGGAGGGACCAAAACAACTAGTTCAAAAGATTGAGAGGATGTAGGTAATTTGTTTCCCTGAACGACTTTTTAATAAAAAGAATCCCTGTCAGCCCTATCCGGTTTGGCTCATAAGATAGAGCATCGGCCTGCAGACTGAAGGGTCCTGGGCTCAATTCTGGTGAAGGCCACATGCCTGGGTTGTGGGCTTGATCCCCAGTAGGGGGCGTGCAGGAGGCAGCTGATCAATGATTCTCTCTCATCAGTGATGTTTCTCTCTCTCTCTCCCTCTCCCTTCCTCTCTCTAAAATCAATAAAAATATTTTTTGCCCTAACCGGTTTGGCTCAGTGGATAGAGCGTCGGCCTGTGGACTGAAGGGTCCCAGGTTCGATTCCCGTCAAGGGCATGTACCTTGGTTGCGGGCACATCTCCAGTGAGGAGTGTGCAGGAGGCAGCTGATCGATGTTTCTCACTCATAGATGTTTCTAATTCTCTATTCCTCTCCCTTCCTCTCTGTAAAAAATCAATAAAATATATTAAAATAAATAAATAAGTTAAATCAATAAAAATATTTTTTTAATTGACATGAGACAGATTAACAAGAGAAAATAATCAAATTTAATTACATATGTTATGTACGTATGGGAACTCCCACATACATAAGAGTCAGAGACTCCACATATATGAGAGGTTCAGGACAGAGAGTTAAAATGAGGTATGTATGGCATGTTGAGCAGAAGATGACGTATGGTGCCTTGGGGTTTCAGAGAGGAGGAAAGTCATTGTACTTAGATAAGAAGAGCAAATGTTCAGTAATTATAAGTTTGTCCTACGTATAGATAGGTCAAAAAGGTCATCTCTGATAACCTCTGGTCATGAGCAAGACCCCTAATTTAAATCCTTTTAGGTAGTTAAAGGAGAGGAAGAGGGTGCAAAAGTTTCTCTTGAGCCCAGAGTCTCAAGTTGCCTTAACTTAAAATAATCTGAATCCCACAGAGTCACATCTTGGGGTGACTCATTCTAAAACCCTACAGAGAGGTACCCTTCTAGTCCTATCTCTTTCACAAAGATTTTCCTAAGCACTGATAATATGCAAAAAAAATTCTAGATTTAAAAAATTTAAAAACAATGTGCAAAGGACTATTACTATCATCCTATATAATAAAGAGCTAATATGCAAATGGTCATCACACCCTCACACCATAACTGCTCAGACATTCAACACTGGGGAGAGAGGAATGGGGACCAGCCAGGCACAAATGAGCTTGCAAGAGAGGAATGGGGACCAGCCAGGCTGTGGTCCAGGAAAGGGACAAGCTGCACACCCCATGGTCCCGGGCACCAGCGGCTGTGCTTGAGCCTGCAGCCCAGCCCGGGAGAGGGACAAGCCACCCGCCCTGCAGTCCCAGGTGCCAGCAGCTGCGCCTGTGCCTGTGGCCCGGGAGAGGGACAAGACACACACCCTGCGGTCCCAGGTGCCTGCGGCTGTGGCCCAGGAGAAGCCGCTCGCCCACGGTCCCCTGCGGCTGCGGCTGGCCCAGGCAAAGCCAGCCCAGGTCCTGGGTGCCTGCGGCCAGCCAGAGGGAGGGAAGCTCAAGTCCCAGGTGCCTGCAACCAGCTGGAGGAGAGAATCCTGGGTCCTGGGTGTGGGGCGAGGCAGAGGCAGTTAGGGGTGATCAGGCTGGTAGGGGAGCAGTTAGGGGCAATCAGGCAGGCAGGCAGAGGTGGTTAGGGGCGATCAGGTAGGCAGAGGTAGTTAGGGGCGATCAGACAGGCAGGCAGGGGGGTTAGGGGCGAACAGGTAGGCAGGCAGGCGAGTGGTTAGGAGCCAGCCCAGATTTCGAGAGGCAGTCAGACATCCCCCGAGGGGTCCCAGATTGGAAAGGGTGCAGGCCAGGTGAGGGACCCCATCCCATGCACGAATTTTGTGCACCAGGCCTCTAGTTGATAATAAAGGTATCGACTTTAGCTGTAGACACATTCAAGCTTCAGGCTTAGCCCAATGGCAACCTGTGGTAGACCCACTGTATTCTCCAGGCTGCTTTTCCAAACTGACCGAGTTCAGTAGGGGAGTACTGATGTTCTGGGAGGCAAGGAGCTCTCCAGCTCAGGGCAAAAGCTAAGCCAGCCAGAACCAGCCTGATGGCAGGCTGCAGTTTGCACATCAAATAGCAAGCTGTTTTGCCTCAAATATAAAGAATTCTAAGAGGAAATCATGTCTTCCTGCTGCTTACTTGATACCACCAAAACAACTCTTAGTCACTCTCTCTCAGAGTAAGGCAAGGTCTTGGGACAGGACCTGGACATTCTTTCAACCAGCTCCTCTGACCAGGGCATTCTGGGCATCACTGCCCCAGACACAGGGGTTCCCAACTACAGCTGTGTTAGTAGAAAGGGAATCTGGGTTTGAGTCAGGAAATCATAAAATGTTAAGAGGTAGAAGGAATCAAGGGGAAATCCAACACCCTGTGATAAGGTAAATGAGGCCAGATAGATTTCAGAAGTGGTTCCCAAATGCCAATCCTGATATGTCAGTCTTCAGAAAAAATGAGGGCAAAGCAGTGAGTTTAAAAAAAAAAAAAAAAAAAAAAAAAAAAAAAAAAAAAAAAGAGCCCTAACCGGTTTGGCTCAGTGAATAGAGCTTCGGTCTGCAGACTGAAGGGTCCCAGGTTTGATTCCGGTCAAGGGCATGTACCTTGGTTGCGGGCACATCCCCAGTGGGGATTGTGCAGGAGGCAGCTGATCGATGTTTCTCTCTCATCGATGTTTCTAGCTCTCTATCCCTCTCCCCTCCTCTCTGTAAAAAATCAATAAAATATATTTTAAAAAAAAGAAGTTTATTTAATTTAAAAGACATGCCCTTTATTCTGACATTATGGTCTTTCCTTATTTTTAATGTTAAAATGCCTTTTCTTTTATGAAATGATGTTGATAGTAGAGGGCAGGTGATTTTTAATGCTCTGGAAAAGAAAGTAGTTGAAATTCCAATGTTTAGATACCCCAGGGTTAGATTACTCACCAATGGCCCTATACATTTAGTCAAGGGAGGAGCTGAATTTGAATTTCTATGAGTCATTATTCTTCTAAATCACAGAGACATTTCTGTATGACTTGGGGAAAATGACTTTGCATCCCGAGCTTCAGATTTTGCATGTGTAAAATGAAGGCTAATAAAATCTGCCTTGTGTCACAAAGTAACCATGAGGCTAAAATGAGATAATAGAGAAAGAACTCTGAGAAATAAAATTTTTGGTCTTGAGATTCCAGCTGTGTGGATTATTTGTTTTGAAGACAATATGCTTTTAAATGTTTTTACTGACTTTAGAGAGAGGAAGAGAGATGGAGAGAGAGAGAGAAACATCAATGATAAGAGAGAATCATTGATCGGTTGCCTCCTGCATGCCCCCTAATGGGGGTTGAGCCCGCAACCCAGGTATGTGCCCTGACACAGAATCAAACTGTGACCTTCTGGTTCAACGCCAGCTGGGTCAACCTGTTTCCTAGGGCTGCAAGAACAAAGTACCACAAACTAGTGGCTTAGAACAACATAAATTCATTCTTTCACATTTCTGGAGGCTAGACGTCTGAAATCAAGGTGTTGGCATGGCCATGCTCCCCCCGAAGCCTCTAGGTCTTAGAATCTAGGAGATGATCTGTCCTTGCCTCTTCCAACTTCCGGTGGTTCCAGTCTTCCTTGGCTCCAGCAGCATAACTTCTCTCTCTGCTTCTTGTTTTCCCATGGCTGTCTTCACTCTGTGTGTCTCTGTCACTTCACACAACTTTCTTTTCAGAAGAAAACCAGTCATATTGGATTAGGGGCCCATCCTGCTCCAGTGTTACACCATCTTAACATGGTATCACCTCCAAAGACCCTATTTCCAAACAGTCACGCTCTGAAGTACTGAGGATTAGGACTTCAATGTATCTTGTTTGGGGAACACAATTCAAGCCATAACAAAGACCATCTAGGTAAATTTTAAGTTGCATTTTAAGTAGTACCAGCTGCCCTGACTTTATGGAAAGCAAACATCACTCTTCCTACCCTTCCAAGAAGAAACCCTGTGAAGGGAGAAACAAAGGGAAGTAGAGAGATGTCAAAGCAGCTGGTTAATAAAAAATGGAATCTTGGCTCCCGAGAGGAGGAGCACCTAGAGAGTCAGTGACTAAAGCTTGAAAGCAAATTCCAGGCTGCAGCTCACTCCTTGGAGAGCTCTTAGCTGGAGTGTGGCTCCCCTGAGCCAGGGAAAGGTGAAGGAACCACAGCTTCCTCAGTCAACATACTTGGGCCTGAGCAATATTTATTGATGGAGGGTCGAGCAGCTCTGCTCTGCCCAAAGCATGGACACATCATGGCAGGAGCATTGCTATGCAGTCTGGCCTTTCCAGCCCTGGGGCCAGATGAATCAACACCACAACTCCGCCTTCCTAGCTGCAGGTCTCTACTGCCTCCCTAGAGCTTTTCTGTCTTTTATTCTGAATCAAGGTCAAAGGCAGCTGGGTTCAGGTCTCTCAAGAACTGGGCCAAAGAAGGACAGGGTCACAGCAGCAATTCTGCTCAGATCTTGGGACGACTCCATTCTCCATGAAGTTTGCAGACCCTGAAATACGTTACTTAAGAAAGACAGGGCTGGCCCGGCTGGTGTTGCTCAGTGGTTGAGCCTTGACCCATGAACCAGAAGGTCATGCTTTGATTCCCGGTCAGGGCACATGCCTGGGCTGTGGGCTTAATCCCCAGTAGGGGCATGCAGGAAGCAGCTGATCAATGATTCTCTCTTATCATTGATGTTCCTCTCTCTCTCTCTCCCTTCCTCTCTCTGATGTCAAGGAAAACATTGGAAAAAAAAAAAAAAAGACAGGGCTGGGCCTGGCTAGTATGGCTCAGTGTTTAAAGCATTGGCCCGTGTACCAAAGGGGCACAGGTTCGATTCCCAGTCAAGGGCTCGTATCTGGGTTGCAGGTTTGATCCCTTCTCTGGCTGGGTGTGTACAGGAGGCAACAAATTGATGTGTCTTTCTCACATCAATGTTTCTCTCTCTCTCTCTCCCGCCTCTCTCCCACTCTCTCTCTCAAAAAAAAACCAAACAATAAATAAAAGACAGGGCTGCATTATGGCTTTCTCTAGCCCTTTGCACTTTTGCCTTTGTGGGCCCCTTTTTCCATAAAATATATTCAATTATCCTATATAATAAAAGCCTAATATGCTAAGTGTTCAGTTGTCCTAATATGCTAAGTGTCTGGTCGTCCAGTCGTCCATTCAACCAATCAAAGCGTAATATGCTAATGATATGCTAAGGCCACTCAACCGCTTGCTATGATGCGCACTGACCACCAGGGGGCAGATGCTCAATGATCTGCTGTCCCCTGGTGGTCAGTGCACTCCCACAGGGGGAGCGCCATTCAGCCAGAAGCCGCAGTGGCAGGAGCCTCTCCCACCTCTACAGCAGTGCTAAGGATGTCCGACTGACGGCTTAGGGGAGTGGGCCTAAGCCATCAGTTGGACATCCCCTGAGGGCTCCCGGACTGTGAGAGGGCGCAGATTGGGCTGAGGGACCCCCCAAGTGCACGAATTTTGTGTACTGGGCCTCTGGTATCCTATATAATAAAAGGCTAATATGCAAATTGTCCCCTCGACCAGGAGACCGGGAGTTTGATCACTCGCTATGACGTGCACTGACCACCAGGGGGCGGTGCGGACCATGGTGGGCAAGCAGCGGTGGTGGTGGGGTGCTGAGGGAGTGAGGGAAGGAGGAAGCGGGGAGGTGGGAACCTGATCAGCTCTGATCACCGGCCAGGCCTAGGGACCCTACCCATGCATGAATTTCATGCACCGGGCCTTCTAGTATTATATAATTGGTATAAAGGTGAGTGTAATCTAGGCTGGATTTGTTTATATAATCGACTAGGGGCTCAGTGCATGAATTTCGTAGCACCTTGGAAAGGAA
>NW_005871113.1:4521790-4525797 GCF_000147115.1 Myotis lucifugus
CGATCGCCCCTCAGGAGCAGGGGGAGGTGGAGAAGCCTTAGGGGGCGATTTGGGCCAAGCAGCCACCACTTGCACCTGCTGACAGCGCCGAGCGATTGGGGCCAGCGCTGGGTGCCAGCAGCAGCTCTGGCGCCAGCAGCAAGTGTGAGCGGGGCTGGCGCCTGCAGCAGGTGCAGGTGTTGGCAGCAGGTGCAAGCACCTGGTGGGACTACAGTGCGCTGGAGCAAATAATTTTCAGTAACCACCAGAGGCTCGCTCCAATGACAGTGACCAGCGCCCTGCCTTGGTCTGGCACCCCTGCTCACTTGCTCCACCATCCCACAGTGCCCGCCATGTTCCATGTGCACCCCCTGGTGGTCAGCGCACATCATAGCGACCAGTTGTTGGGTTGTTCCACTGTTTGGTCTATTTGCATATTAGGGATATATATATGTATATATATATATGGTATATATAGATTATTATTAAAGTATTTTTTTCTGGTTTAAAAATTCTATAATTAAAATGTGTGTTTTTTTAAAATATATTTTATTGATTTTTTACAGAGAGGAAGGGAGAGGGATAGAGAGCCAGAAACATCAATGAGAGAGAAACATTGATCAGCTGCCTCCTGCACGCCCCCCACTGGGGATGTGCCCGCAACCAAGGTACATGCCCTCGACCGGAATCGAACCTGGGACCCTTGAGTCCGCAGGCTGACGCTCTATCCACTGAGCCAAACCGGTTCTGGCAAATTAAAATGTTTTTGATGGGCTCTAAAATATGGGCCCTCAGCACTGTGCCTGTGGATAAGTCGGTATGTTATCTTTAGGCATGTGGGTGTGGGGTACAGTGAGGTGTGTATTAGATCTAGGAGATGATGTAAAATTAATCCAGCCTAGACACTGGGGAATGACCAAGATGACCTTTGGAGACCCACATAAGCTGAAGAAATAAGGTTTAAGGTATTAAGCCTTTTTTCTTTATAGTTAGACTAGAGGCCTGGTGCACAAAATTCGTGCACGGGGGCGTCCCTCAACCTGGCCTGTATCCTCTCCAATCCGGGACCCCTCGGGGGATGTCTGACTGCCAGTTTAGGCCCGATCCCTGTGGGCCAAAACTGGCAGTCAGACATCCCTCTTGCAATCCAGGATTGCTGGCTCCTAAGCCCCCTCTGCCTGCCTGCCTGATCGCCCCTAACCCCCTCTGCCTGCTAGCCTGATCACCCCCTAACCACTCCCCTGACGGCCTGATCGCCCCCAACTGCCCTCCCCTGACGGCATGATTGCCTCCAACTGCCCTCCCCTGCCGGCCTGATCACCCTGTTTGCTTCCCCACGTCAGCCTGATCGTGCCCCTAACTGCTTGTTCCCCTGCCAGCCTGATCGCCCCTAACTGTCTCTGCCTCGGCCCCTGCCACCATGGCTTTGTCCAGAAGGAAGTCAGACATCCGGAACATGTCTGGTCGATCTGGTCTAATTAGCATATTACCCTTTTATCAGTATAGATGCTCCCTTTCCTCCTATGGATATATGAGTATATATTCATAATGGAAAGTACATTCACCTTGTCAATGGCTCCCTGATGTCCAGCTTCAATATCTGGACAGCTTGTTCCACCTCAGGACAAAGATGTGGAGGAGCATGCACAAACAGGGTAATGAGAAGTGGAGGCCTGGAAGAATTACCTGGACCACTTTTATCCAAACAGCGGCCTAAGGCTTGACATTATAGCTTATCAACAAAACCCCTGTTTTGCTAAGGATCCCAAAAGAACACATTTTTCTCTGGGACCAGAACTATTCACAGTTTTGAGCATAAAATATTTCATTGAACCTAGCACTCACCTACCTTCTCCTCCATCCAGAAAAGTTGTACCAATTTTACTGAGTCTAGGGAAGCATTATTGAGTCAGTAGACTCACCTGGGAATTGGCAAACTTTCTGCAAAGAGCCAGGTAGTACATATTTTAGACTTGCAGGTCTTTGTTGCAACTATTTAATCCTGCTGTTATAGTACAAAAGCAGCCATGGATAATATGTAAACAAATGGGTATGGCTGTTATATAAAACTTTATTCACAAAAATGGAGGGCCAGATTTGGTCTGTGGGTTGTAGTTTGCTGAACCCCAGACTAACCTATCTTTCATTTGCTGACCATATCCTGTTTCTTCTTATGTGATACGCACAGTGTTAAGGACATTATTAGACCTTGTGATATTTAAGTGTTCCAGTTTTTATCTCTTGTTCCTTCAATGACCTCAAAGGCCCTGTTTTCTTCTGTATCCTCTATGAGTGCTAAGCTAGGCATACTTATGATATTTACCTAAACTTGCATTTTTGGGGCCTTAAAATCAATGGAGGAGAGCTCTAGTTAAATTCACTAAAATCTACCCATTTGTATTTGGTGTTCAATCACCTTTCCTTCCAGGCCTCTGCTTTCCTCATGGAGCAACCTTCATGTCTTGCCTGCAAGGCCCATTCCACAAAGCTTTGCTGGCTTTTAACTACAGTCACCACTCATCAGTCAACAAATATTTACTGAGCAACTGCCAAGATACTCTAGACCAGCGGTTCTCAACCTGTGGGTCGCGACCCCTTTGGGGGTCGAACGACCCTTTCACAGGGGTCGCCTAAGACCATCGGAAAACAAATATATAATTACATATTGTTTTTGTGATTAATCACTATGCTTTAATTATGTTCAATTTGTAACAATGAAAATACATCCTGCATATCAGATTATTTACATTATGATTCATAACAGTAGCAAAATTACAGTTATGAAGTAGCAATGAAAATAATTTTATGGTTGGGGGTCACCACAACATGAGGAACTGTATTAAAGGGTCACAGCATTAGGAAGGTTGAGAACCACTGCTCTAGACTATGCTGGTAAATATAAACATTTCAAAACATAACTATGCAATCTCTAATCTAAGTGTTTATGAACTGTGGTAGACATTGTGTCCCCCGCCTCCCCACCCAAATTCCCAATATCCATACCTCCCACTACTCAAACCTCCTCCCCTTTTAAAAAATATATTTTTATTGATTTCAGAGAAGGGAGAGGGAGAGATAGAAACATCAGTGATGAGAGAATCATTGATTGGCTGCCTCCTGCAGGTCCCCTACTGGGCATGTGCCCTGACCACAAATTGAACCACTTAACCACTGAGATACACAGGCCGAGCTTCTCAAAACCTTTTGAAGTCCTTTCTCATCCTGACTTTGTGGTTGGTTATGGACTTCTTTAGCCAATAAGACATTAACAGTCCCTCCCTCTACTCATTTTACTTTGTAAAAAAAGTAAAATAAATAAAAAGAAAATCATATAGGGATGTGTGACATTATTGTAATTGTGTACTTGAGAATAATGTGCAAAAATAAAAATCAGAATATTTTCCTGTTTAAAAAAAAAAAAGACATCAACAAACATGAAGCAAGTAGATAAGTGCTTGTACACTGGGGCTCTATTTCTTGAAATGCTCCCTTTTAGAACTTAGCTGTAAAGAAGCCCAGGATAACCTGCTGGAGAGGAGGTCCTGTGCAGGCCCTGGTGAATGAGAACCACATGGAGAGAGGTGCCAGCTGTTCTCATCTCCTCAGCTGAGGCATCAGACACATGAAGCCCTCCTGGATCCTCCCATCACAGTTGAGCCTACAGATAACCACAACTGCAGGAGCTACCTTAAGCCAACCAGTTAAATACCCATCCAACTGATCCCAGCCCACATTATAGAGTGATGAGTAAATAGTCATTTTTAGTCACTCACGTTTTGGGGTGTTTGTCATGTAATAATAGTTAATTGATAGACATACTAATTAGGAAGAGTGCTTGAGTGCACACACACACACACACACAATCCAACCCAGAAGCCATACGAGACTTATACCAGCAATACCAAGCCTAAAGATAGGAGCAGGCCAGGCTGGAACAAAACCACTGAAGTAGTGTTCTGGGCCTGAATGACAGATAAGATTTGAATATGAGGAAAAGAGCAACCTAGAGAAACAGCCAGAGCCAAAGG